>NC_048910.1:2469162-2615002 GCF_011077185.1 Oxyura jamaicensis
GGGGGGAGCTGCACCCCGGGCACGGCTGCGGTGCCTTTTTCACCCAGGACACGGCCGGGGTGGCCGGGGCATCTCGTGGTCCTGCTGCTCTGGGGGCCGGGGGGCGGTGGGATGTGGGCTCTTGGTTCGCAGTACCCAGGAGGGTTACTCCAGACGCTGAACAAATATCACAGCAGGGCTGCGGGGGTTAGGCCCTCGGCTTGGAAACCATGCTATCACCTTCGGTAACAGCCCTGGGCATTTTGGGGGTGGGCGTGTTTCAGGTTGCCCCCCTGCCTGACTGCACCCAAAGGGGCTGGGAACTGGGGCTCCCTTACACCCGACAGAGCAGCGCCTCTGCCGTGGCCCCACTGTTCCCACCTGCAGCATGGGGCAGTGGCCGGGACTCCGGGGGAGGAAGGCGCTTCACAGCGGCCTCTTTTATGATCCGGGGGATTTTCTGGTACTCAGCAGTTCCCATGAGCTCTCTGTTAGGTGCACGAGATCACCCCCGAAATAAGGCGATCGGATGCTGCAGCTGCTGTGCTGGTCAGTGCGAACAAGCCCTGCAGATAACGCAGCGCTGCCTCCGACGGTGCTGGCACCGGCACCAACCCGGGCACGATCGTGGTGTGCGGTTCCTAAACAGACAACAAGCCCCAGCCGTGCTCCTTCCAGCTCCTGGAAACCCAGGAAAAAAAAATAAAAAAAAAATCAATGCTTGTCTCGTGGAAAAAGCCAAGAAGCGGAGTGCTAATGAAGAGCAAACCCGCCCCCGGTGGACCTGGGTGAGATTAGAGCTGGCCTGAGAGCGTGGGGCGTGCAGTGCCAGGGCACCACGCGGCGTTCTGCCCTCGCCCCTCTGCCAGGTGGCATCCGAGGACATTTCCAGGCTTGTGGGCTGAGGGTGTTTGCCAAACAACGGCCCTTCCTTCCTCCTTTCCCCCGCCCCCGTTACCATTTTTGTGCAAAATCTGTAGGATCCTTCCTGGTGGCTTCGTTCACTCCTAAGCTGACGTGGTTTCCGTGCTGAGGGCCGGGTGCTGATGGCCACAGCCCCGCACGCTGCCCCGTGCGCCCCGAACAAACCAGTGCCTGCTGCCTGCACCCACACTTGGGGTGCGGGACACAACCCTTGGGGTTTTCCCCTATTTCCCCACGCCCGTGTCTCCGATCCACAGCCATTTGTGTCACCTCAGGAACGAGGTTTGGGGCTGTCCCTGGGCAGGCAGCGGGGACCCCCGGGGCAGGAGGGCAAGGACCAAAAGGGATGGTCCTGGTTTCGGGGATGCAGGCTGCAGCTCAGGGTGTGCTTCATTCCCATACAACTGCAAGGAGGGGGCGCATGCTCCCCAGCACTGAGTCCTCCAAAGCACCCCTGGGGACTTAGGAGTGGGAAGCTGGATTTCTTCCCCTGTATCTGAGCCCTTCCAAGCAGGCTTGCCACGTAGGAACTCCCTGATTTCTAGAAGCAAATCCTTCCTGCTTTCTTTTCCAGGCTCCTCTGCCTGCCAGGGTATTTCTAGAGTCAGGTTTTGGGTGTCTCCAGGATTCCTCGTTCTGCTTTGAGAAGATATATGCTGAAGACAGCTCGGGCAGAGGCTGCTGCTGTGATGCTTTTGGTTCATGGCAGGGTACAACCTGCCTTAGGATCCAGGAATGTTATGCAGCCAGGGAGCTGCTGGCATCAACCTGGAATCCGCTGGTGCAGGCTCCTCCTTTCCTCTATTTTTCCGTGTTTAATTGCAGCATTTTCCTGGTGTGGCAAAAGGAAGGGGCAGGGGGGCGGAGGGGCACCCTGGGTGACAACGGCTCGGCGCAGTTGAACCTCCAAGACCAGATAGTGCTGGCCCAGATTGGTCAGAGCCAATTAGCATCAAAGCAACCCATTTTAGTGGAAAACAATAAAACAGCTAACAGCCCCAGCGAGAACAGAGCACTGTCCCAGTTGCCCACACCCACAGGTCCAGCACAGCCCCCCCCCCCGACCCATCTCTGCCCCTCGGTGACCGTTCTGCCACCAAAACGTGCCACAGGCAAATGCCACGTCCCACCGTGCCTCTGCTTGGGCTTTGCTGGTCCTGTCCCTGGGCTGCGCACCACGACTGCTAGCCCGGAGAAGCTCCCCGCGGAAGGGCTTTCATCACCTTTCTCAGTTTTCCGTTCCAGGAGGCAGAGGTAACGCTGTGATGAGGCGGTGCTGGCACCCGCTGTCCCGCTGTCCCACCAGGTCCCTGCCCTGGGGGCACAAGCCTGTGCCCTCTGCGTGCTCCCCAGACCCAGCTGGCACCGGGCTCAGCTCTCGGCTTCATTCCCATACAAGTGTAAATCACCACCTGGACCCCCCGGCATGGAAAGGCTCTGGTGAGCACGTCCCCAGGCAGCAGGGCTCTGCCACGCCGCCGTGCCCAGCCCACGGTGCCCGCCTGGCCCCGCTGCACCCCGCAGCCGCTCACCTGGGGCCATCTGCTGCTGCCCTGGCTCTGTGCCGAGCCCTGTGGCACCCGAGCAGCCCCTTTCTGGACGGGTGGGGAGTGATGGCGTGGGACCAGCTCCTCGTTCCCCTCCTGCACTGTCCCTGCAGAAGTGCTGTGTGCCACCGGCCATGCCACAGGAGCCGGGATTAAAGCCCCTGGGAGAGGGCTGCTTCCAGAGCCCTATTCCCAGGACGTTTTCCCCGTTACAGAAATGCAGACGAGGGTGTCTGCATTTCCAGCCAGGGCTGGAAAGCCCTCAGTGGAGGTTCTCCATGTCCCCAGGGCACGTCACGTCCCGGCTGCAGGGACATCCCGTCCCCGACAAGCAGCCCCCTGGCTCCCCACACAGCCCTGGGACCCCTCCGCTCACCGCCATCTCTCCCCACCTCGACAGACGTGCTGGGGAAGGTTTAAGCACTAAGTTGAGTTCAAGTGCTATTTTTTCCCTTTCCTGGAATTAACATATTGCATCGAGTTTTATAGATATGGTAAATGCACATATGCACAAGGCAAAAGGAATGGAGGCAGAAGGCCCTTGGTAAGGACATGGTGTGTTTGCACAGTGGCAGAGGAGAAGGGGGGGGACTTTTTCTTTCTCCATAATTATTGCAGGAAGAGTGAACGGCAGGACAGAAAGGTTTCAAGGCACTGCAGCCTGCATCTCTGCTCTAACGAAGAAGTGCCTTGTGTTCTACATCTTAAGAACTCGCTAACATTGTCCCCATACCCATAAAACAGAAAATGGGAGCAAGGCAAGGCACAGTTAGCTTTCCATGGGCACAGCTCAAGATTTTCTCCCTCTGAGCCCACCCCAGAAAGCTGCATCCTCTTAGTTAAAAATAAAGCCACGTTATTAACCAAGAGCAACTGCCCGTGGGGAGCAAGCCAGGCGTGACCATGCGTGCCACCGGTGGGGCAGGGACAGAAGCTGGCTCCCTTACTGGGCAGAACTGGGGCACAGAAAGCACGACTCTGGCGTGAGCTGCACCCTCCCTCCTTCCTCCAGAGCCAGCAGAAGCAGTGCATAATTCCCCGTTCTCCAGAGAGCTTCAGGGAGGGACTTGTGCTGTGTAACTGAGCGAGCGGAGCCTGCGCAGGAGACACCGAGCGCATCGGCCACAGCCACCCTCACCCCTGCCTGGTCGGGGAAGCAGAGGCCGATTTTACAAGGGTAATCAAATCGCTAGGCTCAGGCACCAGCTGGGAGCTGGGGCTCATCTCCTGCAGCAGCGATGCTTTTCCTCCAGTAGGTAATTCCTCCGCTCGCTTCATCCGCTCCCATGTGGCAGCACGTGGGGGCACCCCGCGGGCCAGCGCCGTGCGTTACGGGTGCGTCTCAGGCCACGCAGCAGCAGATATTTGATATTTGTGCCGTCTTCACACCCACTGCAGGCAGCCTGCTTCGATGGGCATTGCTTCGGAGTGTGGTCGATCCTGCAGGGTCGCTCAGGCAAAGCCTGCCTTTGCTTTCCTCTTGTACGAATGCCGGTTAATGGGCAAAATGTCTTTTTATGTATTTATTTATTTTATATACCAGCCAGGTGGCGGCTGGCAGCCCACAATTAACCATTACCCTGCTCCCAGTGCCTGGACCGTGCTCTGCTCCCCTTGCCGCAGCTGGGCAGCCCCCCCGTTACCGCCCTGTTAAAATTCAAACCGCGGTGGGCTAGCAGCCGGCTGGCGGTCACGTTCACTCAGTGCGAGTGGGAATCGTGGTGGGAAGGTGTCTGGGAGGACGGCCACAGCCACGGCCTGGGCCGGGTGCTCCTGAGCAAAGCCCAGCAGGGACCCCCGGAGGGTGAAGGGAGCAGCGGGATGGAGCGCGGGCGGTTGCAGGTGATGCTCACCCTGTAACGACGGCCAAACTCCGATGCAGTGAGTGCTGCTGTGTCCTTCAGAGCAGCCAGAAACACCGGCTCAGCTGCGGCGTTGCAGCCCTGTGCCTGCAGTGGGGCAGGGGAGGCACTGACGTGGTTTGCAGCTGGTTTTACATTCGCTCTGCTCTGCACAGCCGAGGCCCCGAGGTGAGCAGAGCATCTCCAACGTGCCCGGGCTTTGGGCTGCTGGCAGGGGAAAATTGCATTAGGGTGATATTAATTGCCTTAGCGTATGGAGTGTGACAGCTTACCCTGAGCTGGCAGAGCCAAAGCGGTGCGTGAGGTCAGGGGAAGCCAAGGCTTTGCTTCTCACCAAGGCAGGGTTTTGCACTGCTATCTTGCACTGCTCTTTTTGCACTGCTGATTTGCTGCGAGGGCGGTCAGACGTGGGAACAGGCAGCCCATGCTGTGCAGACTCCATCCCGGGGACATCTCAGCCCAACCAGACGTGGCCCAGGGCCTCCAGCGCCAGCCCCCTGCACAGAGCCTTGGCCAGGTGCCCCCGGGGGGGCTCCAGCACCAGAGCTTTGGCTGTGAGCCCCCGCCCCTGGCTGTGGCACGGCTCCGCTCCCCGTCCTGCTCCCCGCGACACGGGACGTGCCCTGCGCCTCCCCGCCGCAGCACGACGCCGACTGCAGAGCAGCAGAGGGACAGGAACAGCCGCCGTGATTTCCTCGGGCGGATCTCCCTGGCTCTCATAACCCAGACATTACTGACTTCTTCATTTAACCAGAGCCATCTCCTCTCGCCTCCGAGCTGCTGTGCTTGCCTGCAATTACACACCTGCGCTGAAAAACACCCACAAACATTTCTCCTGATTCCTTGAAGCTGCCCCGGAGATAGAGTCGGGTCTGATCCAGCAACGGGACTTGAACTGAAATCTGAAGTCCCTGGCAATCTCTAAGTGGATTATTTTTCTTTTTGAAAAGTTCTTTTTTTGGCTATGTCACGTTGTTCAGCCCATGGGAATTATTTTTATTTTGCTCTTTCCTACTATTTTAGGTTTGGGGCAGAAAAGTCGCAGTGAGTGCTCCCGAAGGGATCCCAAAGGCCTGCAGCAGTCAGCCTCCCCACAGACCCTGCTCCCCAAAAGCCCTTGTAAGAAAAGCACTAGAAAGAGAAAAGCACCCAAGCTTTTGGGTCCATATGAGGTGGTTTGGGCTCACTTTGGGTCTGGCTGCACCAGAGCCCATCTGTGCTCTTCCCCAGTGAGCTTCCTTCGAAGTGGCATTCAGCTGCCAGAAGTTTAGCTGACAACTTCTACTTCTCCCTTATATTTTAACACCTGAGATACTGACAGTACCCGGCAGGCCTTTTGGCTTAACTAATTCTGCAGATTATGGAGAGAAACAAAGCAAAGTTTCAGGAAGCTGCTCAGAAATGCAAAGTTTCCTCATCCCTGGGAGATTTTTCTTCTTCTTCTTCTTATTTTTTTTTTTTTCTGGTGCCTTGGAACCACTCACTCGGGGTGACTCATTTATTTTCTCTCTTTTGTTAGTCAAACATGACATACTAACGATTTTTGTTGCAAGAAAGGCATTCGTACTCCAGAAATGCAATGAGTAAGAGCGGCACTGGAACATTATTGGTGGCCGTGGCTCTGCCTGAGCGCTGCCCCCAGAAGAGGGAGCTTCCCATTGGATTTAAACCGCGGTTCGCATCGCTCCCGGGGCTGTTTCTTTTCCGTTGTTTCCTGATTCTTCCCTATTGTTGGGCTGCTACTGGAAAAGCCGTGCAAGCCACCGCGAGGCTGTTCACCCCTGTGCCAAAGACAGACGTGACATCAGCCCCTGGGCACAGTTCCCCACGTGCAGGCACCGTGCCCAGGGCTGTGCGGCATCCAGGGGGTGGCACGGACAGACGGACACTGACTGTCTGCCTCCTGGGGTAACCTGTGGCCGCAGGAGAGCAGCCTGGAGCTGAAGCAGTGCCGGCGGTGCTGAGCATCCCTGGCTGCCTGCCTGACACCTGCGAACCTGCCACATGGCCCCGAGGTGCGGAGCGGGGGGGCTCCTGCCTGTTTTTGTTGGCCGAACGCAGTCCTGGCTCCCTGACGGCACCGGTGCTGCCTGCCTCTGCTGTGGGCAAGCGTCAGGTCAGGTCAGTGAATGTCACTCAATGCCCCGAGGGTCTCCTTCCATCGCAGGGGCTGCTGCAAGTCAGTCCTCCCTCTTGTCCTCCAGGAGGAACTGCGTCCTTTGCTGGCACGTGGCTTGTGATGAGCTTGTTCGTCTGAGGGCTGCGAGAGCCCAGAGGTGTGGTGTGCTGCAGGGCTGCTCGTGTCAGAGCAGGGTGCTCAGACCCAGGCTGAACCCTGTCCCTGGAGCAGACCCAAAGAAGCCGGAGGAGCCCAAGGACAGTTAACCCCACACCTGCACCAACCACAGCATCCTGGGCTGATGTTCCTCCCTGTGAGTGCAAATCCACATGAGTGCAAATCCAAAATATTTCAGAAAAATCATGCTCTTTTTGTTTGTTTGTTTGTTTTTTCATTCCCAGGATGGACCCATTTTCCACCCAAAACGAGCTCTGTGGGAAATTCCCACCCAGCCCCAAGCAAAACCCTACAAGAGCAGGGAAGCACGCCCGGCTCCTGGGCTGTGCCAAGCCGGGGCAGCCTCAGTTCCCCGTTACAGAAACGTCCCCCCCGAGCAAGGCAGCCCCGAGCAAGGCAGCCCCAAGAAGGGCAATGACCTGGCGATGGGCTGGGGGCCCACCAGGGAGGTGCCAGGGCTCTGCACCGTGTCCACGCTGCCCTGCAGCCCGGCCCCGCATTGCGACACAGAGCCCTGGGTCTCACCTGGCCGGGGGGAAGCAGCGTTTCCGTGTCACTGACCCTGGGGACAGCCCTGGGGACACGGGGAGGGCTGTGCCTATATAGGGTGCCAGGAAGGGTGCAGGTGGCAGAGCTGGGCTCCTCGCTGCTCGCTCCTGATTTTTCCCTAGAAGGGAATTTCTTGATTTTCTCCTTGCTCGGCGGCACTGGGTGAGGATGGAGGCTGGGGTGGCTGGGGTGCTGCTGACCATCCTCCTCCTCCTCCTCTCCATCCTCTGCCTCCTGGTGAGGAGCAGCAACAGGAGCAGCCGGCTGCCTCCGGGACCAGCCCCATGGCCCATTCTGGGCAACCTGTGGCAAAAAGACATCCTGCCGCTTCACCAGAGCTACGAGAAGGTAAGAGAGCAGCTCGCAGCTCCCTGCTGCCCCCACCGAAAGCGTCCACATCCCACGCCAAACCAAAGGGGGTCACGCAGGTGACCGCTTTCCCCCCTTTTCTCTTTCCCTGCCTCTTTTCCTGCTCTGCCAGACGAGCCCAAATCCCCGCAGCTTTGAGCACAACCAGCACCGCTCTCTGGCTTCGTGCTCCGTTGGCAGGCCCCACGCAGTGACCCTAATCCTCCGGCTGAGCCGTGCCACTGCCCCTTCCAGCACCACTCCGCTGCGTGCGGGGTCGATGCTCGGAGGTGGGACACGAAGCAATGAAGGGTGAGGGCTGCAGCCCTCACTCACAGCCGCTTTCCCCCCGTCCCCAGCTCAGCCGCAGGTACGGCCCCGTCTTCACCGTCTGGCTGGGGCGCAGGCCGGCGGTGGTGCTCTGCGGGTACGGGGCCGTGAAGGATGCTCTGCTGGGCCATGCCGAGGAGTTCGGAGGCAGACCTGAAATCCCCCTCATGGCGCATCTGTCGAATGACTACGGTGGGTGGTTGGGCTTGTGCACGCTTCGTTGTTGGCTGGGTGGGCAGAAGGCCCCCATGGCAGCTGGCTGTGCCGCGGGGAGGGAGGGACTCAGCACCCTGCACCTCTCATTTCCACTTCCCACCCTGGAAACCCCTCCATCGTCACTTGACTGAGGACAGTATTAATTCCTGTTAGCCCTCAGTACAGGCTTCCAGCTTTGTTCTGAGATCTGCAGTAGCTCCCAACAGCTCCTCGGCTGGGCTGAGAGCAGCGGGTCTCAGAGCAGCCACAGGGCGGGCAGACGGAGCCGTCTCCATCGCCTGTCCCCAGGTATCATCACCAAGAATGAGAAGAAGTGGCGGGAGCTGCGGAGGTTCACGCTCAGCACCCTGCGGGACTTCGGGATGGGGAAGAGCTCCATGTCGCAGCGGGTGCAGCAGGAGGCCCAGCACCTCGTGGACCTGCTGGCGAGCCTCGAAGGTGACGGGGGTCCTGCCTGCCCCGGGGGACACACAACATGGACAGGGGTGGTCCCCGGGGCTGCGTGCAGTGGCTGGTGTGGATGATCCCCACAGAGGGCTTTAGTCCCATCGGAATGGTTGTGGCTCAGAGACCAGGGTGGGAGATCCTGCTCCTGAACTGGCGCACGTGGTGGGGGACCACCGAGGAGGAACATTTCATGCCAAAAGAACAGAAATAGGAAACTAAACTTCTGAGAATGTATGAATACCAGCACCATGGGGTTTATCGTGGTGATGTGCTCCTCTCCAGCAAAGGCAGACTTCCTCCACCTCCTCCTCCGGCTCTTGCTGATCCAAGGTGGGAGCAGGGCAGGTGGAGGCTGGGTGCGAAGCACGGTGCCATCCCTGCAGCCCCTGGGGTACAGCAGTGGGAGCCCACAGCCTGGGGGTGCCTCTGCCTCCCTCCCCCCCCAGCTCTGAGCAGGGATTTAGGATCAGGGAGGCAGGCTGAGCAGCCCACGGCTCTGCTGCTCTGGGACCCAGCGGTCACCCAGGGCTCAGAGCTACGAGAATGCACTCGAAGGGCATTTGCTGTCAGAGTGGATAAATAGCTGTTGACTTTCTGATGTCTTTCTGGCCCCTTCTGTCGCTGCAGGAGAAGCCTTTGAGCCCATAATGCTGTTCAGGCACGCAGTGGCCAACGTCATCTGCTCCGTCGTCTTCGGGAGCCACTTCAGCTACAGCGACACGGCCTTTCTGAAGCTGCTGGACATGATCGGGAATTTTATCAGCTTCTTCATCTCCCCCATTGCCATAGTACGTGCCCCGGCTGTGCCCAGCAGCCGAGGGATGCTCCTCAGCTTTGGGCTGGCTTGGATGGGGCAGAGGGAAGGTGTGGGAGGCTCCGGCCAGGCACTGAGCCCTCCTGTGCCTCTCTGTCCGCAGGTCTACAACATCTTCCCCAGCGTCCTGCTCCGCCTGCCGGGGCCGCACAGGAAAGTCCTGGCCAAGTGCGAGAACCTGAAGAGCTACATCCGAGAGCAGGTCGAGCAGCACAGGCAGACGCTGGACCCCAGCTCCCCCCGGGACTACATCGACTGCTTCCTTATGAAGGCGGAAAAGGTAAAGCTGGTGCAAAGGGGTGTGATGCCGGTGGCAGTTCCCAGGGGGGCTTAACCCCTGGTGACAGCCCAAGGGAGTCCCCCAGGGTTGGTGCCGGGGCCCATCGCAGCTCCTCATCAGCCCTCTGTGCCTGCCTGGGGGTGAGGGCTGTCCTCCAGAGCTGGGAAAATCACCCGGTCTGCGCTGAATTCCCTCCCTGCTGCACCCTTGCAGGAGAGGAGTAGCGTGGAGAAAATGTACAGTGACGAAGACTTGGTCATGTCAGTATTCGACCTCTTTGGTGCTGGGACGGTGACCACCAGCAACACCCTGGTCTTCTTCATCTTGGTGCTGGCAAAGTTCCCCCACATTCAAGGTAAGGGCAGCAAAACACAGCCGCTCCCTGTGCAGCGCGGGCAGGGGCAGGCAGAGCCCCAGCCCACCTCGGAGAGACCAAAACTGCCCAAAAACCCGAAGTGAGAGCCACTGGGGCAGATGCAGGCAGATGGGGGCTGTGGGCACCAGCTCCCAGTACCTGCTGGCCTCCCCTCTCCTCCCCATCCCTGCCTGCGGGGCTGGCCCTGGGCTGGCCCACGAGAAGCCTCGATCCCACCCCATCCAGGCAGCTGTGCAGACAGAGACCCTAATTCTGGTCCCTACAAGGGGTCATCCAGCCTCCTCCCTCTCTGCCAGTTTGTCCTTTAGCCCTAGCGTGAGGCCACAGAGAAATCAGGGGGGCCTTGCAGGGAAAGCACCGCAGCTCTGCACCCCCTTTATCCCCAGCCAAGATCCAGGAGGAGATCGACGCGGTGGTGGGCCCCGGCCGCGCGCCCCGCATGGAGGACAAGCTGAGGATGCCCTACACCAACGCGGCGATCCACGAGCTGCAGCGCATCCAGCGGGCCGGCATCGAGAACTTCCCTCGCATGACGACACGGGACGTGGAGTTCAGGGGCCACACCATCCCCAAGGTACCGAGGTGACCCTGGGCGCTCCGCACCTCCGGGGGAGGACGGCAGCGGGGCTGGAATGAGATTTGCCCTTGTGCCAGCTCCCCCCCGGGGGGACGCCTCCCTCCTTCGGGCTTTGTGCAGTGAGATGGCTCTGAGACCTCGCCGGGAATAACTCCAGGGCTAATTTCCTTCTCATGGGAGAGACCCGGCTGCACTGTGCTTGCACAGTTTGTAGGGCAGAGCCATCACTCGGGGCTGTTTCCAGCTGTGGGATGTGGGTGGGCATCAGGGAGCACCCCCGCACCCCAGCTGCTCCTCGCTGTGCACTCAGCTCGGCAGAGCCCTGTGCCATGGTGCTGATGTCCCTCCTCTCCCGTCCCTTCTCCCGCAGGACACGGCCATTATTCCGCTATTTTCGTCAGTGCACATGGACCCAACCCAGTGGGAGAACCCCAAAGAAGTTGACCCGGGTCACTTCTTGGATGAAAAGGGCAACTTCAGGAAGCGCGAGGCCTTCATGGCTTTTTCAGCAGGTGAATGCTGCTGCGGTGCCGGGGTCTGCGCGGGATGAAAGAGCTGCACGTCGGCAGGCACCCACCTTGATTTGGGCTCCTTACCCATCCCTTTTTCCCCCAAATGCAGCGATTCCCTCAAGCCCGTGCTCATTTTCCCACTCTCTGTGCCCCCCAGGGAAGCGGATGTGCCCAGGAGAGGCGCTGGCCCGCATGGAGCTCTTCCTCTTCCTCACGACGCTGCTGCAGAGCTTCACCTTCCAGCTCACCACGGAGTCCAAGGAGACGGATTTATTCACCCTGTGGCAGAAGATAGAGAGGAAGGAGATACCAGGCAGGTTCTTTGCCATACGGCGTACATGTGCTTGAGCGGATGGTCCCGGCGGGGAGGAGGATGAAGCCGTCACTTCTCCCTAAAGCAGAGCAGTGCAGACCCGAGCACCACGGCAGCAGCCACAGGCAGGATGTGGCCTCGAGCTCCTGCTCCTCCAGGAGCCACATCCCAGCCCTGCCACCAGGCCCTGGGTGTCCTGGCTCCCTGCCCAGCCGTTCCTGTCCCAGTGCCACCAGGACTGGTTTTCCTCCCCGGCATCTATCGCTCTGCTTGAACCTCATCTCCTTGTGCTGCCTGGAGCTCCTGGAGCTCAGTGGGGCAGC
Organism: Oxyura jamaicensis; assembly: GCF_011077185.1. Classification (NCBI taxonomy): domain Eukaryota; kingdom Metazoa; phylum Chordata; class Aves; order Anseriformes; family Anatidae; genus Oxyura; species Oxyura jamaicensis. Next base: position 2,480,856 of record NC_048910.1, read on the forward strand.
CCCTGATTTTGGGGAGGGATTGGAAGCTTCTGCAATAAAAACAGCCATCGTGACTGGGTGCTGGTGTTTGTGAGGACACTTGCGGTGCCTCTTGGTGTAAGGGTGCTGGTGCTCAGCCTTCACTGCACTGCATGAGCAACCACAATGCACGGTGATGAAACCCTTGTGAGCTACCACTTGTCAACCGTAACATAAAGAGGATGAGTGTGGGGAAATGTGCTACAGGAGAGGGGCGTTGGGCTTGGGAAGCAAGAATTTGCACCAAAGTTACTGCTTTCTTGTCGGGGGGACCCACATCTTTAACTAACCCTAAAACACAATGAGGGATTGACTGAGGGATTGACTTGGGATTGACTTTATTAGGAAACACTGGGACTTTAAAGAAAAGGTGTTTTTCTTTAAATTCCTATGCAACGAAAAATGAGTGGGATGCATGCAGACCCTACCCGGGCTCACACCACAGCACTGCACAGCCGGGCACCTCGAATGGTTTCTTTGGGCGCTGTGCCACAGAGTCCCCGGCTGGCCCCAGGAAACCAGGACGCTTCCTTCTGCATCCCGGTCCTCCTACCCCAAACCTCCCAGGTACGGCACTTCAGCTGTGCATGCGCTCTGGGGGGGTCTTCATCTTTCCCCTCTTCCAACTGTTGTTTTTTTGGTGTGCATCCCAATATGGATAGAGCCAGGAAAGCATTCAGCTGGTTTTAGCTGATTTGCCAATGTGACTTTAAACTGCAAATGGATCTTAGGTATCTCAGGAATTTACTGCTTGCTTCAGAACGTGAACCCCCAGCCTCTGGCCACGGAGGAGTCCCAGGCAGGCAGCGAAGCTCAAATAAAATGGTTGCAGCTGGGGAAGGAGCACCTGCTCCCAATAAAAGGGCCGCTACACAGCCCAGACCTGTTGTGGTTCAGGAGAGTGTGGGAGAGCAGAGCAGATAACAAAGCCAGTGTGCTGCTGGGTTGTGCTTCTCCGATGGCCTTCACAGCAGTATTTACCTCCGGCAAACAGCCTCGGGTGTGGCTCAGCTCTGTGCAGCTGTGATCTCATTTCAGGGGTTTTTTGAAGGTGAAGGAGCTGGTGTAGCAGGGCATGCTCCCAGGAGGGGGGCTAGGTTTACTGCAGAGGGGCAGGGACCAGCATTAGGGGTGTTTCTGGGGGGTCTCAGGGCTGGCTTTGGTGGACTTTGCCTTGCTGGAGTGCTCCTGGAGGGAGAGGGGGTGGCAGGAGACCTACATGGGGAGATGTGGCTGCTCGCTCTGGGACAGGTGAGGTCAGGGTGGGTGCTGCTTGGGGCTGCTGGGGGCTTCTTCCAGCCTAGGGTAGCACTTCCTCAGGGTGAGGGGTCCTGCTGTCCCCAGTGGATGCAGAAATAAAAAGTAATTATTTCCTAGGTAGTGCTGTAAGAGGAGCATTTATGTGCATGGGGAGGGAGGTGCCCCTTGTAGGTAGGGTTGTGATCTCTGCAGCAGGGGCCTCCAGGCTTTGGCTGAGAGCAGCAGGCTTGCAGAGGCCCCCGTTGCTGTGCTCAGTCCTGCTGACAAGTGGTGGATTTGCTGCAGGTGGCTCTGCTGCGACACAACCCTGTGCTGAGGAGCTGCTGGGGCTGGGCTCTTTGTTCCCCCAAGGAGTCACGTTAAAATCCTGCATGGTGAACATCCCACAGAGGTGTTTGTGGGATGGTGACCCCAAGATCACTGTCACCACAGGGCATGTTTGCTCTACGTGCACCAGACCTGATGCCCCTGCAGGACTTGCTGTGGGGTCACAAGCATTGTGTGCCCGTCCCATGGGGCCTCCTGCCCACGCTAAGTGCTGGGGGGGTGCAGGGAGAGCCCCCGGGTGCGTGGGGCTCCCTGGGCTTCCATCCCTGCGGGGTGAGCCCTGGGGAGGCGCAGCTCTCTGCTGCCTGGCTCAGCCCTCCTGCCTTCCTACCTCAGCCCTCCCACCTTCTCCCAAACAGTGGATGCGATGACTTTTATTCTGTGTGCATTTTTAACTCGTGGGATCATGAAATGAAGTCTTCCTTCAACCTGGGGAAGCTTGGGAGCATGTTTTTGGCCCAACAAAGCCACCGAAACGCCTTTACACAGCCACTTCCCAAACACCCCCTGGATCCCTTCTGCCCACCCTGTGCTTGGTTTCAGTGGTGCTTCAGCGTGTGCTAAAACCGAAGAGGAGGCGGCACCCAGGGGCTGTCCCCTCCCTCCTGACACCCGTTTGCTCCCCGTGGTAGCTGAGGGAGGCTTCAGGGCCCCGCACCGCGTCCCCGGGGCCGGGAGGCGGCGGCGGTCGCCTGGCAGCCGCGGCGGGGCCGCCCGAGATGGCGGCGGCGCGGCGGGGGGGCCGCGGCCCGGACCGGCCTCGGCAGCGGGGCCCCGCGGGTGAGCGAGGCCCGGAGCCGTTGCGGGGGGACCGCGCCGGCCCCTGGGAGCTGCCCCTGGCAGGGGTGGGGGGCTCCGAGCTGGGCGCCGGGCAGTCCCCTCGGTGCTGCTTTCCCTTCTCGGGCTGCTGGAAGAGGCTGCCCGGTCACCACAGCCCTTTGGTGTGGCTTTATTCGCCTCACACCGCTGCTGCCGGGTCGTTGGGGTCTGTTCCTTCCAGTTCGGGCTGTGAGGAGAAACCCCAGGGCCACAGGAGGTTCATCGTCCTGGGTGGTCACCAGTGGGAGGAGGACCCCAGCCTGTGGTGGGGAGTGGGAGACAACGGCGTGATGGATAAACCTCCCAGGAGGAATCGCTGTGGGCAGGAGGGGTTGTTGTGAGCTGAATGTCTTAAGGCACGACAACCGTGCTAAAGAAAGCACTGAAGGGGCTAAATCTGTGTAGGTAGAAGGGATGGAATGAATAATACTGTGTAATTTACCTATTAGATGCTTAATATGCTACTCTAACTTCTGCAGTCCCGTAATTCATCTCTATGCCTACTGTGCCTGCAAGGTTCTGCTCTATGCTGCTTTATTGCAGAGGAAGAAGGTACAGGCGGATCGTCTCCTGTATCCCCAAGAAGCTGCAGAAATGGCAGTCGTCCTCAGTCCGGCTCCCCGATGGCACTTTCCCTACAGCCTGCTAGCACTTCTGCATACCATGAAAGCCAAAGTGCGTCTGCAGGAATCACCCAGCTTGGTAGTGCAGGTACCGCTGAGTATTCTGTACTAGAGAAAATAGATGGTGTTTTGTATAGGAACGCTAATAACAGGCAGTGCCTAGGAATAATTCTGTTCTGGGGCATTTTGGAAGGTGAGCATTCAGCAGAGACCATGCTCCTAGAGATAAGGAAAGATGGTGTGCCTCCTTTTGCCCACTGAGGACAGCAAGGTCTTCCCTTAGGTTTAAGGTGTTCCATCAGCACAAGCTGAATTCTATAGCCTAGCACTGTGTATGGTGCTGCACCTAAAAACAAGGACAGCTGTACACTATGGGGAGCTGCAGGTTGACAAAGATGCTAGCGGTGGATGTGGACACAAGAAAAAACTAGCAGTAGGATGAAGGGCATTAGCTGTATTCACCTTTCCATTGTCTTGGGGACAACAGAGAAATTTTCTGCTGCACTGTTGTGATAAAAATCTCTATTTTTATTAGAGGAAATCTAACAGCTAAAGGACGAGTCTTCCACTCTTAGGAAAAAAAAAAATCTATGTCCTTGGCATAAGGCTGTTTTGATATTCTCCCTTAAGTCTAGGACAGACACCTTCCTGTGCTGATGACTGCTGTAGCAGAGGTGGGAGAGGGAAACACTCATTTGTAAGGACAAACTGTTGCACTGTATTCCTACCAATAGTTCAGTTAGTGGCCACTGAAGCTCAAGCACTTATAAGGCTGTCAATTCTGCTGTGTTTTAGGTTGTCAAATGCCAGCAGTGTGCTTCTGGCCCCAAAACACCAAGTGCCTCATCCAGGAGGGCCTGAATGCAGCACGTACCTCACCTCCTGAATCTTTAGCACATGGAGATGTCCCCATGCCTCCTGCATCGCTCCAGTCACTCTCTCATGTCAAGTACAAGGACTTCATTCGCTGCCTGCCAGTTCACCTCTCCCAGTACATCCTGGGTAAAGCTTCCTTAATTTTCCAAGGATGTTTTCCTCTAAGTGTCACAGGTGACATCTGACATGGGTAGGAGATCACTACTCTGTCCTTTTAATTTCTCAGGGCTTTTGGATCAAAAATCCCTTAAAGCTTGTGCTGCTGTGAGTAGATACTGGGCTTTTCTGGTGAAAGAAGTTGAGAGGGACCATGTGTGTCAAGGCTTAGTAAAGGAGAAGATCCTGTGTTTGCAGGTATGGTGCCTGGCCTTCTGCCATTACTATGCACTTTTTTTTTTTGCTGTTGTTGCCCAGACTACTGGATGGAGGTGCCTTTTTGGGAGGCCACCTCCCAGCTTCATCCTGTTCCTCCTTCCATCTGTAAAACTAGGGTAGATGTTCATACAGTCACAAGCACAACTGAATAGCCTTTACTGACCTGCAGCTGTAAAAATGGATCAAAACATTCTATAATCAAGAATTCTTAATCAAGTAAACCAAGTTTGGTCACAAATGCCAATGTTGGACTTACAGGAACTAGTGGAGATTGTTCTAGCTGCTGTAGGGACTCATTGTAACTGCCCAATGAGCTTTATTTGCTGCACATGGAAGAAGGAAACACTAGGTTCTTTTTGAGAAGTCAGAGATGGCAGTTGGGATGCAGTAAAGCAAAGCTGGGAAGAAAGGTTTGCCCTGGTATAGACCTGGCACAGACCAAGCAGGAGTAAAAGTGAAGTCCTTGTGTGTGGGCTCTGCAGTGACTGTGTTGCCTCTGCTGGTTTATTTTAGGGGTTGCGCCCTAGGGGAACAGTTTCCAACTATGCTAAAATAGTCAATGTGACGATTCCACAATTAAATGAGGAGGGACGCATCACTGAAGTGAAACGCCGCAGTTGTGAAGGTGAAACAAAGGTACGTTGGAGGTGTTTTGCCTTTCGTGGCTTTTCACATCTCAGCATTCGGGGAGGAAGGAGGACATGGTGGTCTTGGAAGACAGGACTTAGTTTGCTCCTCTGGTTTGCACAGTTGCAAGCGGTTCACAAGCACCAATGCATGCTCAGCCCCTTCTTGCACAGGAGGGAGCCACCATCCATGCCCAGAAGGAAATTCTACCTTGTCCTAATGCTGCCCCCCATGGCACTGGCAAGGCTGGGCACAGAGATGTGGCCTTTATCCCACAGGATAAAGAGTGCAGGTGTCAAGGCTTCCACTACTATCACTGAAGAAGGCAGGGGGAACATCCCTTGTTTCTGTACTAACCAGGGAGTTCTTGCACAGTGGGTGTTCCTTGCTGGCACTTTCTGTCCTTATTGGTCTTGTTGGGGAGCAAGCTGTGGCTGATATGGCTAATGCTGTGGAGTAATGCTGTATTCTCCTTCACCCTGAGTAACACTTCCCCATTCCTCTTTCCATCAGGAGAAAGAGGAGGAGGAGGAGGGTAATCTGCAGGCAGCCTATCATGATTTGCAAACTGACACGATCCAGCTGGAAGAGAGGAATGTTTTCTGTGGCTCCTACAATATTCGTGTCCTCACCGACCGGTACGCAGGCTGTGCCTGGCTGCTTTCTGCACTACCCCTGTAGAGCCAAACAGTGACTTCTGAAATCTTGTCCTGTTCCTTGCAATCCTTTTGTGGGTATGTCTGGCTAGAGGTGGGTCTCAGTGTCTTTGATAAACAACTCTCAGTATCAAATCAATTTTTTACCAAGATACCAAGGTCAGTCACTTTTGAAGATGCAAGGATTAGGATCTATGGAGTATCACAGGAGCTGCGGGGCTGGGAGGAGCCCCTGCCCTCCTTAAAGCTTACACTCCAGATACAAACCTGGGTATGCAGGGCTAGGGACCTGGTTGTGGGGCCGTGTGGAGGATCAGCCTCCTTAAGCAAATTGCCCACCAAGTTGCTCTTTGAGAACCTCTCAGCATTGAGCTCCTCTAGACCTTGTTAACTGGTGAATGCTCACACCAATCACTGTTTCTTATCCAGATCAGACCAAAACAGAGTAATTCACTACAGCGGTGGAGACTTGGTAGCCATTGGCTCTACAGACCGAAAAGTGAGGTTTTTTGATACATCAGCAATGAGAGAAGTGCCGCCTCTGCTCTCTGGCCATGCTGGAAGCATCAAAGCACTGTTCCTTGATGAGAAGAAAGGGTTTGTTTTTAGTGCAAGCTTTGACCTCAGCATCAGGTGAGTCGCCCTGGGACTGTGCCTCAGCTACCATCCACATGAAAAATGGAGCTGAACCACCCCAATCTCTATGAATCCTCCTTCCCATCACTTTGATTAGAGTACTAAAGAAAGGAAGGCTGATAATGAAACACGTCCCCCATAGAACTACTGTTTTCCAGTTTCACCTGATACTGAATGATAAAATAGGAAGATACTTCCTTATCTCTGTATCCCTGTATCTTAAAACACCAGGTAAGTGTCTAATAGGTGCCTGTAGTGAGGCTCTGGTGCTGCTAAGCTCAGTACCTGTTTGTCCATGACACTATAGAAGTCTTGTTGTGCTGAGCAAATCGAGCACCTTGGTAGCTCCTGCCCAGGTCCTGCGTGTTGACACGCGGAGTGGAGATGAACAGCTGCTACATCTTATTTATCACTGAATCTCAAGAGTGTTGTGATGAGGGGTGAAAAGCTCTACAGCTCTGGCATGGCAAACGTACATCTTCCTCAAAGACAGCATTTAACAACAAGGGAAAGAGCTGTAGCAATTCAGGCTCTGTCCTGCCTGCCCTTCCCCTCCCCAAGAGGGCTGTTTGTTCAAGTGCATGCTTGAATTCTCAAGATAAAGTCGACAGAAATCATCTTGGCACCAGCCAGTAAAGAAATAACCTTATCTGTAAAGCTCTGCTTTTGAAGGTTAATTGAAAGTAGCCATGCCAGAGGTGAAATCCAACTACACATTTCCTGGCAATTTGGAGGTGGAAGAACAAACTAAATGTAAAAAATTGACACTAAGCCTGACTTGATTGTTCTGAATCCCTCTTTACCTAAGTGGGCTGCCTCCTCATTTTAACCTGGCATGGATGTGAGATGAGCTGGGCCTGTTAAGTAGGAAATAAGTCATCAATCAAGTTGTTAATCACTGGATTCCCTTTCTGATCTTTACTGTGTAGATGCTGGGATATATACAGCGGTGCTTGCATGAAAATCTTCAGTGGTCACTGCGGGACAATCATCTGCTTGGATGTGCATGAAAGGAGGCTTGTGTCAGGAGCCAGAGATGGGATGGTGAAAGGTGAGAGCCAAGGGGAGCTGCCCAGGCAAGGGCAAATGGCAGCAACAAATGGGTTGAGCACCTGGGGGTCGTGGAGTGCAGTGTGAGTCTGAAAACAAGTGTATAAATAAGAGGGTGAATTTTAACATCTTGTATTACTGCTTCCTGAACAATCTAAGCTGGGGACATATGCACACACAAGGTCCCTGTGTCACTGCGGATGCTTATTACTGTTGCTTTTATTTGGATTTAATGGTTTTGTGGCTGTAGGGCCAGTCTTGGGAGTGGTATCAGCTTGCAGCTTTGCCAAAGGCTGCCTTGTTACTTGCTTACAGATTAAGAATTAAAAGGATGTGCCATCTCAGGGCTTTGTATTTAAGAAATTTACCATGTAATTGCACTCTTCAAGTGAACACCTGGCTCCAAGCAGAGCTGCAGGTACAAGGTGCAGCTGTAATTCCAGTAGCATCTTTTAATTCATATTGCGCTCAGAAAAAACATACCATTGGGGAAAACTTCTAATATTTCTCCCCTTTAATCCTAACAGTGTGGAATTTGGATAGTGGGGTATGTCTCAAGACTCTAAAGCACAACGATGTTGTTTGTGTTGTTAAAATGGATGGGATCCATGTTGTCAGCGGCTGTGACGGAGGGCTGGTGAAAGTCTGGCTTGCTGATACAGGTGCTCTGGTCAAAGTAAGTCTCTTAGGTAGATAACTTTGTGCTAAACTATCAAGTACTATTTTATCAAAGACTTTTTCTTGTTCCAAAGACTTTCTTAAAAAATAAAAAGACAAAACAGTTTAAGCTAATGAGCTGCAGGATTATAGATAAAAGAATAATATTAAAAACTGATTTTCAAACAACTAAATTCTAATCTGGGTTTTGATTTGTCTTGCTTTCAAATGCATTCATTATTTAATCTTTGTAGCTGCATCTCTCTGCTCTTGTAGGAACATTCAGAACCTGAGAGGAGCGTGGGAGGGTTTAACTAACAGCTTTTAGGGCTGGAGGTGCCCTTTCCACCACGGTCAGGGCAGCCCACTCTTTTGGTGTGAACACCCAGATCACAAATATCCTGGTGCACCAACATCTCCTGAGCTTATATAATGATGATGGAAACTCATCAGCAACAAGCCCAGAATATTACTTCTAAGGGACTGTCAAAGTAATGCAGTTATCCCCAGGGTATATTGGTATATGGCAATAACACCTGATAAAACAACAGTACAGTAGATGAGGATGGTATGGAGTACCGTAAGATCTTCTGGCATGTTTACATCCAGACTGCTGATGGTGTTGCACTTATTTCTTTAACTCTCAGATATTGGAAGGGCACCAAGGCCCCGTGAAGTGCTTGTCCTTTGATCCGTGGCACCTTGTCACAGGAAGCTCTGATGGATACGCCTTGGGATGGAGCATGGTGGGAGACCTTAAGAGATGCCTAACAGCCTTCCGCCACCCAAAGTAAGTATTGGTGTGTTTCAAGGTGTATTCAACAGCACACTGTTAAAAACAAACAAACAAAAACTTCCCTTATAGCAACACAAAATAGCTTAGTTATCAGTCCTAGAACTTGAAGTACCCTCCTGCAACAGCCATCTTAAAAAGTGCCAGGCAATCTGTAGTTATAAACAAAATTTGTGTCATAACAACCTAAAATGCACATACACAGCCACTGGCTCACAAACAGGAGTGACTTAAGACAGTGAGAGCATGTAGTCCAAAACTTCAAGGATCCCATGCTAACTTTAAGGATGTCATGCTAACTAACTGGTCAAGAAGAGATGCTGTATACGTTTGCAGTGGTTGTGTTACGTACTGAACCCTACCAACTGTGTATGATGTAATCTTGTAGGTCTGTGAAAACTAACATCTTAGTGTCTTCATTCACTTTCTTAGACATAAAAATGAAACTTAAAATTGAATAGATAACCATAACCAGAGCGGTCACTCTGAGGATGTGTTGGTTGTTTATTTGGGTGTGGTCACTTTGGTCATCTTCAAAATTACGAAGAACTTTATTACTAAGTTTTTAAATATCTTGGTTTCTGCTGTTTGTTTGTTTGGCTTGTTATGGAGCCAGGCCACTGCATCTCCTGCAAGATGAGGTAGCTGATCTTGTTTCCTTGAGAATCATACCAACAGTTGCATGTTGTGTTTTCAGGGAAGTTCTGTCTCTGGAGTTTCTCTATCTCAGAGTTGTCAGTGGCTGTGCTGATGGAAAGATTCGTATATTTAGCTACCTGACTGGAAGCTGCCTGAAAGTGTTGGTGGCCAGTAGCAGAGGGGAACCAGTATCTTTCTGTGTTGCAGGAAACAGGTTGGTGACAAAACTTGCAATCAGTCTCTCTACTGAATTAGGTAGATTATGCTATAATTTAAGGAATTATGTATTTTTCCTTCTACTGTCTGCCTAACAAATAAGGTTTAAAGGACTCTGATGCTTATGGACTGCTTTGGTAACTAATTTGTTCTTATTAAAAATGGTTGAAAATTATTTGCTTAGTCCATTCAGCAGAGTATGGATTTTTTGTTTCTATATCATTTAAGACAAAAACCCAACTGTAAAGCTGCCTTCACAACCCAAATTTCTTAAGAAGTTGAATAATCAAGCCAAGGCCTGACAAAGCCTTTACCTGACCCCTGATGGGAAATCCTTCCAGGTTCCTTCATGCCCCCACCTTTAAACTAAAGGTGGTTCCCAGCTCCTGTGTACATGATAACTTAAAACCACCGTGTGTTAGTAACACTGTTTTGGTCGCAACTCTAAAACACAGCAGTAGGTAGGCTGCAAGGAAGAAAAACTCCATCTCAGCCAGACCCAGGGCACCCATCTAATTCGGGTTTAAATGTTCCTGGTAATATGGTACCTACAATTCCTTTTGGCATTACACTGATCTAACTCCACTGTTGGGATGCTTTCATCCTAATTATTTCATTAATTTCCCTAACTTTCATCCTAATTATTTTTAAATGAAGTTGTTTGTAGACAGAAATGAGAAGAGTGCCACAGCTCATGCAGACTGAGTTAAAAGTACAGCATCTGATTGATGGGACTAAGTGCTAATGCTTTTCCCTTCCCTAAAGGGGAGTGATTGTTATCTCAGTTCTGTTTAATTACCCTCAGGTTTGGTAATACACACAAGCAGACGGGCCCTTTATGTAATACCTGCTGTGTTAATGATACCTCTGCTTTGACGAGCTTTCTCTTTCCCTCTCCAGGATGGTGATCAATGCACCCAGTAGCCTGCTGATGTTCCAGTTTGAGGATGTCAGGTGGGACTATACCCTAGCTGCTGACCGAGAGATGGTGCGGAAGGAGAAGCAGGAGACCTGTCCTTGGAGCAGAGCACCGTCTCACTCCCAACAAATGACGTGCCACATTGTTGGCCAGAAGCATCGCCTCGCTCTGCAGATGCAAGATGCTGACCAGCTTGTGCTGTCTTGCTTGATCCGCAGTCGCCTTCCAAAGCACTGCAGAGTGCCTCAAAGTACTACATTCAGCCTTTGCAATGCACTGACTTTGCTTTCTGAAATACGTTAGAAATAGTTTCAAGTACCCAGTGCCTTCGTCCTAATCAACAGTCGGACTTTCCACTTTTTTCAAGTACTTTTGGGTAGATTGCATTTCAGTGGTTCTGTTGTTTCTAGGCTTTAGTAAAACCTTTGCGCTTTTAGAAAGGTTTGGTATAAACTCAGCACACTTAAAACAATAGTTGTCATTTTTCTAGCTAAGTAATACTTTAGTACTATTGTTCATGTTCTTACAGCTGGTGTGCCTGGAAACATGCCGTTGATTCAGTGCTTGAGTTATTTATTAAAGTCCTCAGAAAGGCATTGGACACCTGCATACAGAATCTGCCACTGCTGGGAAATGCAGTTGCACATAAGGAGGCACCTTTTACATTGTAATATGATATAATTTTTAGATACTTAATACAGTACCACAATTCTCCAGTTCTCTGATCAAACTGTATGTTGCAGATAAACTGATGGGCTGAGAAAGTTTTCATACCATCAAACACCAGCTACCTCGATACAGCTGTACTTGGTGCAAGATGTTTGCACAAAGAGGGAATGGAATATTTTAATTTTAGGGGTGAAAATATGGGTTGTGTATACATGCAATTAATACTTTTTAAAAATCAGTATTTGCTGTCATCTCTGAATTCAAATACTTGTGGATTTTTTTTAACATCTATACCATCAGAAACTGTGATAAAAGGTAAAGCAGTAACCAGAGACTTGAAATCTCAACTGTTATGAAGATTTTATTATTATTTTTAACACCAGCAAGACTCAGAGATGGTGTATTCTTTTGTTTTCTAGCTCTCTACAATGAACTGAAAAAAACAGCAGCTTGCAAGCAATGGGAGCATTTGCTTGAGAGCACAAGGACTTTCCACGTTCCAGCACAGCAACAGCAAGAGCTTTTCATTCCTGGTAACCAACGGCCCCATGCTTTTGCTTTGGGACGGCCAGTGAGAGCATGTTCAGCAAGGATCCTGGCAGGTGCTGGTAAGAACTTGCTACAGCTAGGTAGGGCAGTGGTTCTTCAAGTAGGTGCACCTAAGATGGATAAATGGATTAAACAAAAGGTAGTGATCTCTCAAAAACAAAGCCATTTCGGATGAAAGGTTTGCAGTGGTAGAACAGATCATTTGCAGAATCTGCAAAAGCTGCTTTAGATCAATTAAATAGGAAGTGATCAGCTCCAACTATAAAGCCTAGTTCTCTGGTGTCCAAGCTTTTTTTTTTCCATATCCTTATTTTTTTTATCATGTGCAGGAGAATTCTGTACAAAATATATTCAGGTATTTAGTATTTATTGACAGCAGCTACTCAGAAAATCCTGTTTAAAATATTACATGCGGAAATTGTCTCACCCGGCAACATGTCAACCTAGAATTTGAAAATGATAGCACTGAGATCACAAACGTGGTTCTTGGTCACATGGCACTTCTCTCCTAAACTTACAGTTTTAAATTCAGAATCTGTTGGATCTTAGAGTTTGACAGATGCTGAAAGGAGGGAAGGGGTCGTCCCGCTCTGCTGTGGCCTCATCTCGAGCGCTGGGTGCAGTTCTGGGCACTCGATGTAAGAAGGACACACAACTTTTGGAGAGCTTCCAAATGAGGACTATAAAGATGGTGAGGGGTCTAGAGAGGAAGACGTGTGAGGAGCAGCTGAGGTCCCTGGGTTCATTCAGCCCAGAGCAGAGCAGGCCGAGGGGAGGCCTCATGGCGGCCTGCAGCTCCCTCACAGGGAGCGGAGGGGCAGGCGCTGAGCTCTGGGGACAGCGACAGGACCTGAGGGAACGGCATGGAGCTGGGACAGGGGAGGTTCAGGCTGGGTGTAAGAGGGTGCTTAGGTACTGGAACAGGCTCCCCATGGCAGTGGGCATGGCACTGAGCCTGCTGGAGTTCAAGAAGCGCTTGGACACCACTCTCAGATGTAGGGGTTGGTTTCTGGGTGGTTTTGCATGGAGCCAGCAGTTGGACTTGATGGTCCTTGTTGTTCCCTTCCAACTCAGGCTATTCTATGACTAGTCTGTTTTGCTGTATTCTGCCTTTCCAAACTGTAACTTAATGTTCTCTGAAATGCATTCCCAGATGGCAGAAGCTTCAATTAGCCAGGTTAGCCATAACAGCAAAGCAATGATATGCAAACAGCACGACTTTGCTTTGCAATGGGACAAATTAACTGCTATGGTGAGGCTGTGTCACTGAGTGCTGCACAGTCTTTGTTAAAATCTCCACTTAGCTCTTAGTTGATGGCATAATCACACAATCCATCCCAATGTGTATGTTAAACAACACAGGTCCTGACATCACTTGACATCAAAGCTAGACTGTGAGGCGTGCTTTGTGACTTCCAACTCCAATGCAGCTCTGAGTAGCAGCAGTTCAAAGTGGTTCTTGGATGTTGGCTTTTTCAGATTTCTGCCAGGAACTGTCTTGTCTTAAAGCCTTTTCCCAGTGCACAAACGGTAGGACAAGAAAGGAGTGCATGGAAGTAGTGGTGGGGAAATCTCATTTGTCTTAGAAACCATAGCTTCAAACGAGGTGGATACCAGGCCATCCCCACATAAATAAAACTTGTATTACAGAATTACAGCCTTTTGTTTGACCTGTACAGACTATGGCAATGAACACTCCTCAGGTCACCAAGGCAGAATTACCTCAGGTGCTGACAGTGTTGTTGGGAAGGCTAAAGATGAACAAGCTGAAATGGGCTTTGTTGGTGTGTTGCCTACACTGGCTGTTCTGTAGATAAACTTGGACGGTCCGTATGCCTATCAGCCCAACATCCACCCCTGGTCTTACTCAGAGAACTGCCCTGCCAACAGTGATCACAGGTAATGTCCTTGTGTCCAGTTACGTTCAGTGTCATTTTATTTTTGCAAACAGATGGCACATCTGAATATGGCACTCCTGTCTGTGTACCTGAACATCCTGACATGACAGAAGCCATTCTGCAGCACAACAAGAAAAAGGACTCGTATTATCCAGTGTCCTCTTACAAGTTCCTCTTAACTGTCAACATGCTGCGGAAGAGCTGCAAGTCATCCTTTGTCCGCTCCAGTACAAAGCCTCCTATAGCAACTGGGAAAGCATGGGAAGCTCCGCTGCATCAGCAACGACGCCTTGAAAAAAGGCAAATATACGTAACCCCTCTGCAGCACAAAAAGGATCAGACAGCCCGGCTCCAACATATGAGATCTCGCGGTGATTCTCTGACTATGAAAAGAATTTCTACACCCTTTGAAACCAAAATGCTGCAGCTCAAACTGAAAAATTCTTTGCATGGACCCACTGTGAGTTCCTCCATTCCTGCTCCATGCATTGTACGTCCCAAGACACGTGGTAGTTTGCTACAGGAAAAGAAAGCTCATGGTGGTCACGGTAAAGTCTCTCCTCTCCCTGAAGAGCAGGGTGAGCTTAGCAGTCCCTGTACAACTTCTGAACTGATCAAATCAACACACGCAAGGATGGCACAAATGAAAAATGAAACAGTTTACGGGGGAAAGAAGCCCTTTTGTGCATATTCTGTCCAGACTGACGGTGGATTCAGGCTTCTGACAGGAAACCAGAAGGAGGCACATGAGGCAACTACTATAGCTCAGTGTCAGGCAAACCAGGCAAAGCTCTTAGAAGATCATCAAAAAGCATGCAAGAAGGCCTGGTTAAGGAAAACTAAAGGCCTACCCACAGACTCTTTTACTAAGGAGGGGAAGATAGCTGCTCCTGAACTTGGACTTAATACTTTTATCTGAGATAATCAAGTAGTCCAACAAATCACCAGTATCTGGAGCTTCACAAACATGGCAGCTCCCTTATGGTGTCCAGCTGAGCCTGCCATGCCAAGATCCTGATGGTTTCTAAATAAATATGGAAGACATCTCTCTTGCAAGTTTTCCTAAGAATTATTATTGGTACCTTCATCTCTTTCTCAAGGTAGTGAATGGAGTAGACTCCTGGATAAATCCACACCTGGGATTTATCTTGCTAGACCTGTTGTCACTATAAACACAGCACTGTTGTTGAAAAACTAATATAAAAGATATGGCTCAGCTGTCTGAATAGAGATTTTTATTGTTCAAGTTTATATACACTGACTAGAGTTTATAAGCTAAAGAAATATGGGCTGAGAAAATAATTGCTGTGTTTAAACCAGATACAGGTAGTGGTTTGTATTCCTCTATTTCAGTTGATAAAACAGGGTGGTGATTTAAAAACAAAAAAACAACCACTGTGTTCTCTGACTTCCAGTTCCTGGGCTTTCTGTCAGACCTTGTTAACAGTGACAAGTAACAATAGATGTACCCCCAAAAGTTATAATGAACAGGTAAGAAGTACTAAGTGCCAGGGTAAAACTGCAAGGACAGCAGAAAGTAATGAAGATGGGTGAGATGGACTGTTGTAAGTGGGTTTTACTGCTGAAATGCTTCGTGGGCAGGGGTGAGGGAGGGCAGGAGGTTGGCAATGGGCCGTACTGCAGCTATGGCACAGGGATTATAATGGTCTGAAGGGGCTTCGCCTGACTAGTTCTAAGACTGGGAGCAGCAAGGACCTCACAAGCCACGGGATGGCACTTTCTTACAAGAAATCAGGCGTAATCCCAGCACAGCCACTGCCAGAGGCCCTTTGGTACAACTCACTTGGAAAAAAACATCTCGTAGAGGCAAAAAAAAAACTCACAGAAAGAGCATCTCATAGAAACACACAGCTTAGGGGAAGGCTGATGCCTTTTTAGTCAGGCCAAGGCGAGGGGGATTAGAGCGCTGCCCTCCTGTTTGCAGCCAGGTCGGCATCCCCCTGGGGGTGCGGGCACTCGGGTGCTTGCAGGATGCTGCAGCTGGCAGAAGCGGTGCAAAACTGCTAACGGTGGCAGGGCTGGGCCAGGAACCTCTGTGGTCGGCCATGACCGGCACGGGGGGTGCGCGGAGCTGGGAGCCGAGCTCCGGAGCGGTCTCTGAAGATGCCACGCGCGGAGGTGGCCGTGCGGGTCTGGTGCTAAGGAAGGAATTAAGCGTTAGTTGGAACGCAGCGGAGTTCTTCACCGGGGCTGTGTCACTTACGGCACTCCCCTGCCCAGCGCCGGGCGTTTTTCCTAAAATCTCCGCGTTTCTGCCCCACGCGGGGACATCACCTCCCCCCCCCCCCCCCCCGGGCGGGCCCGGGGGGGGCGGGGGCGGCGCCCCCACAGCACCGCCCCCCACTTCCGCCCTACCGGCGTCACCCGCCCGCAGCGCGCAGGCGCGGCCCCGCCGCCACCTCCCTGGGGATTGGCCGGCGGCGGTGACGTGGCGCGGCGGGCGGAAGCGGGGGGCCGCGGCCATGCTGCGGCAGGTGGGGGCGGGCGGGCCTCGGGGGGCCGCGGCGCGGGGAGGGGGCGCGGGGCCGGGCTGAGGGGGGGGCGGCGGGGACCCTGCAGTGATCCCCGGGACCCCCCGGGCCGCGCCCTCGCACACAGCTCCCGGCAGCCGAGGGGGGGGAACCCGGGCGCTGCTCCTCCCCCCTCTTCTGCCCGGGGGAGATGTGTGAGGTGTTGGTGTTGGGCCCGGGGCGCCGTTCTGGCGCTTGGGTGAAGGCAGCGGCGGGCCCGGCGGGCGCTGGAAGCCGGCCCTGTTCGTTGGTGTGACCGCGTGTGTGTGCGTGCCTCCCCGCAGGACAGCGGTGACGACATCGAGGACGTGTCTCTGTTCGATGCGGACGATGAAGTGTCCCGGAGAGCCAAAAAGTCGAAACTGAGGTCAGTGGCCGGGATGGGGGCTCTAGGTGAGAAGCGTGAAGGAGGAGGGGCTGCCACGTCACATCCAAATACATGGCAGCAAATGCATTTATTTAGTTAGAAGGAACAGGGAGCGACCTCTGGGTAGCCGGTAATGCCAATTCCAGAAGCTCAGCTGGTGTTTGTACGTCTGTGCCTTTGTGCTTCGGGGCGTCTCCACGTGAAACGTGGTGTTTGTCTTCCTGTGCATGCCCTGGCGTGGTGTCCCCGAGCTGTGTGGGACAGGGGGCTTTCGCTGTGTGGAGAACACATTTCTGGGCTGCTCTGTTCCCCCTTTGCCAGTCTCTATTCCTGAGTTGTCTTGGTGCTGCCCTGCTGCCTGCCGTGTCCTGATGTGGTCAGTCCAGCAGCCTCATTCCTCTTTCTGCCCCAGATCCTGGTGTCGTGGTGAGCTTAGCTCTGTGCTGTATGTTTCTGAATTGGAAACTGCAGAAGTCATAAAGAAGGGGAGGTGTGTCACGTTGAGAAATGTGATCTTTCTTCAGCTCAGTCTGGTGTTTCTTCAGTCAGAAAACCATTTTCAAATGTACCCT
Source organism: Oxyura jamaicensis (assembly GCF_011077185.1). Lineage (NCBI taxonomy): Eukaryota > Metazoa > Chordata > Aves > Anseriformes > Anatidae > Oxyura > Oxyura jamaicensis. Next base: position 2,497,933 of record NC_048910.1, read on the forward strand.
ATAAAACACCAGGTAAAATTCCCTGGCCCCTTCCTCACCAGATCCTCTTTGCACCCGGGATGTGGCAGCAAGTGGAACGTGTCCTCCTTACGATGAGCTCCCAGCCAGTTTATTCCCTCTATTTTTGCACGCTGTTTTCACAAATGATGCTGATCCTTAGCCGTTGAGTTGGTGGGAGAAGATCCCTTTGCAATGTCATTTCTCTGAAATTGCTTCAGTCTTGTCTGAAAGAGCTGTGACTGTGCTGTACTTCATTCCAGGCATCCAGTGGCATCATTTTTCCACCTGTTCTTCCGAGTCAGTGCGATAGTTGTCTATCTGCTCTGTGAGCTCTTAACTAGCAGCTTTATTGCCTGCATGGTGACAATTATCCTCCTCTTGTCATGTGACTTTTGGGCCGTGAAGGTGAGTTCCTCTAAGGCTTTTTGTTATCTTTGCCTAGTTAAATAATTATAATTGAACAGGGTGATGCTCGTGTCCCTCAAAAAATAGCTCCTTTGTGCCTTTCCACCAGAATGATACCCGAGATACCCCCAAGTACTGTGGTGTATTGCAAAGCATTCTGAAATAACTCAAACCTGTGTAGCTGACCTCTGTTTGAAAATAGAGACTGTACGTCAGCCTTTCTTTTCAGGTAATGCAGGCTTTGTTACCAGTTATCAGCCTCGTTTATGTTACTACAATACTGTGTTACTGTACTGAACGTAGCAGAAAGTAGGTTGCTGTGGATGTAAGAGTTCCATAACCTTGTTTTTCCTACGTGAGGCAAATGAGCGGCATTGAAAACAGCAACCCAGGCAGGTGAACTTTTGCTTAAGAGCAGCAAAATACAAGATCTTTACAGCGTGATGCCTGTCATGCTAAAATACAGCCAGCGATGTTAACTGGTGCAGCCACTGAGAGCGCAGGCTGCTGTCAAGTCTGCTCCAGCTGCTGCTGCTGGTGTAAAAGCAGCATTTGCTGCCTGCAGCATTTGAAGCTCCTGGTAGAGCTGACAGCGATGAGGTCTGGGGTTGAAAGTTGCCATTTCTTCCCGGGTCTGGTGCTGAGATGGAACGCTCCCAAGGATTTGTTTGGCTAATGGTTTCTCTTAGCAGTGAATTGAAGGCACGTGGCTTTTTATTCATTTCAGAATGTCACAGGGCGACTAATGGTTGGCCTTCGCTGGTGGAACCAGGTGGATGATGATGGCAGAAGTCAGTGGATATTTGAAGCCAGAAAGGTGAATTCCTTTTTTATTTCTTTTCATTTCAGTTTTATCAACCCCCTGTTAATTACCAGTTGTGCTTGTGATGGTAAGTTGCGTAATTCAGGCACGTACTTCCAGCCGCAGATCTGTAACCCCCTGCTTGTTTCATGCGGGCTCCTGAAGGAGGGTGACTTCAGGTTTTTTTATTTTTGGTTTATTTAAAAAATCTCATGGTGTACCGATCTGACTTCATGCAAGCAGCTGGTTCACGTAAAATCAGTAAAGGTTCCCACGTCACATCAATAACGTAGACATTTTCTGGTGTGTGTGTGGAACAGCTGACATAGTTCGTGCATCCTGTTGAAAATTACGGGAACTGGGAAGCAGCACAGAGCGTTCCTCCTGGTTGCTGCTGCTCCCTTGCATTCAGTAGGGCTACCGCTGTGCCTCTAGCAGCCCATCTGCTGGCACCTCACGTGCCACGCATCTCCTCTTTTGGTCTTTGTCTCTTACCTCTGTATGCGCGGAGCTAATGGCACTTCTGGCGTACAGTTCTGCTTTGAGGTACAGGCCGTTTTCTGCGGTCTGTAGGGGTGTAGAGACTTGGCCCTACACCTTTCTCCAGCTGAATTTGTGCCTTTATTGCAGGCACATTCTTTTGCAAAACTGTGCTAGTTTTGATAAACTGGAACATGTTAGGGAGGGGTTAAAAATTAAAAAAGCTAAACAGCTGAAAAGTAGGTGATGCAGTACGTTGAGCCATACGTTGTTAAGCCAGTCCAGGTTTTGTAGCTATTGACAGGAAGAAGTGGATGCTTCGTTGGGACCTTCTGCTCGATAAAGATTTAATAAAATCAGTGGTGTGGTGTGGATCAGATGTGTCTGTAAAAATTACCCTAGGTTGATGTCTAGGTCTGTCAGTATTTAGTTCTCCCAGCGCTAGGATGGGTGAGGCTCTGGTTGCCTGGTTGTTGTGTTCTGGTTGTGATGCAAAGGTGGAAAACATTATCTGTTAGGCTGCTTCTGTGCTTCTAACAACCGCACAGTAAACGTAATGCTTCCCAAATCTGCTACGGCCTTTTAGCCCCAGATATTCCAAGAGGATTTGTTACTACTGCCTCTGCTGTTTCTGATAGAAGACTGACAAAAAGGCCCTTTAAATGGAAACATCTGTCACAGAAATATCTTAGCGATGTAGAAGCTGGCCTGGAAAGCACCCAGTAGTGTTGTATAGAGGCAAAACTCAGAAAGCTTTTAGATTCTGGACTGCTTTTAATGACAACATGATCTAGACGATAGAGCAGCCTGTTACAGCCTGTTACAGCCTGTTAATTTTCCTTTACTTTCCCTTTCTAGGTGTCAGCAAAAGGGAGTAAAGCCTCCTCGGAAGCAGAGTCCCGAATTTTCTGGTTAGGTCTAATTACCTGTCCGATGATCTGGGTGATATTTGCTTTCAGTGCTCTCTTTTCTTTCAAAGTGAAGTGGCTGGTGAGTTGCCTCCCTCAGCTCGGTGATAGATTTTGCGGATTGCCAGTAAGTCGGTGTAAATCAACTGCAGCGTCTTCCTGTGTCCTAGGCGGTGGTTATCATGGGAGTAGTTCTCCAGGGAGCCAACCTTTATGGTTATATCAGGTGCAAAGTTGGCAGTAGGAAGAACCTGACCAGCATGGCGACCAGCTATCTCGGAAAGCAGTTCTTGCGGCAGGTAAGATTTCCAGGGTTTTGGAAACCCTGCTGCTGTATTTTCTTCTGTCCGTAAGCTCCCTTTCTGCCTGAGCCACGAAAGGAAAGATTTGAAATGCTGTTACTTGGAGTTCCGTGCTGGGACCCTTCACATACTGCTCCTGGAGAATTTGAACCCCTTGGTTAAGTCGCAGAGTAACTTGCTAGTTACTGGCACCGGCTTCCATCTGCAGCATATCGTGAGCTTGTCTTAGTGCTGTGGACCAGTTCTGTAGAATTTAGTGGAATGTGGCTGGTTTGTTGGAAACGAGGAGCACAGAGGGAAAACAGTGACAGAATGGGATGGCTTTTGATAAACTCCGCTGCTCTTGGAAAACACACTGCTAAATTCCTCCTTGCGTTGCACTGCTTCCTCTTCAGGTTGTGCTAACCCCAAAAACACAGATCTGGAGGGATGTTGGGTTGGTCCTTGTGCTTCAGTGCACAGCTGCGGTGTGCATAGCTCTGAGCTGAAAGGCCCACCGCTGCCTTTTGTATTTTTCCTCACTTCCAGCTAGCTCCTCATCGGGTCCTTTCCTGCCCCAGCACTGGATTTCCTTCCTTCCGTTAGGTCCCTGCAGAAGGAGGTTCTGCCGTGCACTGTTCGACCTCTGGGTGTTCCTGACCTTCTGCTTTCCCCGGGTTTCTTGACTGTGGTGCTTTGTCTTACGCAGACAGCTGGGGACAGCTGCCACAGCTTCACAGATGCTTACTGAAATCGTTGTCATTGGTGTGATAAGAAGCTTAAACACCGATGAACCCTCGCACTTGGCAGCTTGTTGGGTTTGGGCCCTTCCATAGCTGTATTTGCTTCCGAGTGCTTTTGCTGCTGCAGTGGTTAACCACTGGTCTGGCCTCAGTCTCTGGTAGGAATGTCCCAGAATCACAGCAGTGAGTCACACGCTTCTCCCGTGTTGGACTTTTTTTTTTTCTCTGTTGCAGACCGTGGCTAAAGACGACCAGACAGCATCTTGAGTGTGGTGGGAAGCCTCAAGCCAGATTGGATTCCCAGAAGTGAACAACGGAGAATGTTGCTCTGACAGTGAGATCTGGGAGCTGCGTAAACGAGGTGTGAATTAAAAGAAGTAAATAAATTGTGCAAGGCTTCCTGTTAACACTCCTAGCGGTTTATATTTGGTTCTCCACTGGCAGATTGTGTTTACGTTCTTTCTTTAGTTTGATTAGTTAGAATTAAGTTTTCTGAACTTGAAATAAATAAAAGCATCCTAGATAGCTCTGGTGCAGGTTTATACCTACTGGATGGAAATGCCAGGCATCCTTCTGAGAAACCATGCACAAGCTGAGCCGTCTCTTGCCCAGGAACCATCCCCACCTCCTCCAGCAGTCGGAACCTCAAGTAGTTTCCAGTTGCGGACCCCGCTGCATTTTGTTCTCGGAGGTCATTGCTTCTTCTGTTATGAAGTCTAGATAGGTCTTTTTTGGCTCTGCATCTCTCATTCTGTGATTTGAATGGCACTGAGGTCGTTGCGGTGACGGAAACGTTGCTGTTGGCTTAGTGGGAAGATGGGTGAAGTCTCGTGGAAACTGCCAAAGTGACTTGTGCGCAGCTCTGGTCTTTGCTAATCTGAAGTGTTCCTGGAGGTCTCAGTAACATCCACGCAGGAACCTTGATTAAATCTCGGGACTTAGGGTTAAGTCCCTCTTTTCCCTGCTGGCCTGTGTCTGTATGGAGGGCGCAGGCGGTAAAACCAGGCCGCAGGGAGAGCTGCGCACACGGTTTCAGAGACGGAGTGACTCTGGGAGCAGGTGGTGACAGAGCTGTTGCAGCGGTGCCACCTGGTGTCGTGTCACTGCTGCACAGCAGCAATAGCATGTTGGGTGTGTTCCTGTGGCCACGAGGACGTGGGGTGGTCTGGTCTGCGGGCTCTTCACCGTCCTGCAGTGCTGAGCAGGGAGTGTGGCTGGCAGGGGTACCAGGATGCTGCATTATGTGTGCAGAGAACTTCTTGGGCTCGTTTCAACACCCGTGCAGCTGGCTCGGGGTCGCCCACTTACACAAGGTCTGAGGCTGGGTGTCAGCAATTTGCCTTCTGCTGTTCAACGACCAAAGGGTGTTTCAGATAACCTGCCTTACGGGGCTGTCTGAGCACCCGGCATTACTGTGCTCATCTGCAAGGCGCTTACATTTCTTGAATCCATGCAACGTGCTGTCCTCCCGCCGTGCTCCCCAGGGGGTCTGCGGGCTGGCAAAAACCATTAGTATGATCATGAAGTGTTCACCTAGGTGGCAGACAGTGGCGTGTTCTGTGTGAGAGGCGTCGGGTCCTTGTCACGTCAAGCTGTTCGAGGCAGGTTGTGCTTTCATGGCGGGGGGTAGTGTGAACTTCTGATGAGGTATTTTAAATTAAGAATGTGGTTTCTTTTTGAATAATGGGTATTGTAAATTGTGGGATCGCATTAATGCTATGTCTCCTCGTACTGTAGCAATACTCGGGAGCTGTACATTTGTCTAACTCTTTGGATTGATACCTTCCTTTTGTAAATATATATTTATAAAATCTTGAAATTAAAATAATGCTTTGTTTAACCAGACCAGGTATCCCTTCTGTGATTCGTGGCTGCGCTCTGTTTATGTTCAGTGTTCTTGCAGTTGATCAGGGGTTACTGAAGTTAAACAGTGCTAATAATGAGCTCTGTCCCAGTTGCTTTCCCCGAGAGTCTTGGAGAGCTTTGCCTGTGTAAACACCTACTTCAGCTGTATGACGACAATTCCAGCGTGCTTATGAAGAGCGTGTCACTCTGGCAGCCAGATGACTGACGGGGGTGGCTCAGTCTGGCTATTTCTAGTTTGATTCTTGGTCTACCACCTCCTGCACCTGTTCATTGAGACCTGGCTTGAGTGCTGAAGATGCTGCTTTTGAGGGGGCTCTGAGGACCCCTCGCTCTGCCCAGGTCCCTGGCTCGGTTCTGCCAGGTGGCGGCACGTGGCCGTAACGCCAGTGCTGCCACGTGGCTGGGACTTCTCGTCCCCATGTACCGGGACGGGATGGTCTGCTTCTAACGAATGAACGTAAACAGGCAAAACGAAGTAAATCACTGGAGTAACGGCGCTCCTGCAGCCACGCGGGGACGCACGAGTGCAGCATCTGGCCCCTGCAGCGCGCTGACACGGAAATCCTTTGCTGCTGGTGAAGGAGCCCCCCGTGTGCCGCTGCTGTTGGACACTGCGCTGACTACGGCAGAGCCTCAGCCGCGAGGTAGTTGTTTTAAAACGTGCTGAAACCTTTGGACTTGATGTTTACTGCTGCCAAAGCTCTCCCCACACTGTTCCTGGAAAATAGTGTGCTTTTCTGAAAGCTGTGGTGTAATTAATCAAGGACAGAGACATTTATTAGTGCATGCCTTTAGGTATAGCCCTCTGTGGCTTATTTTTAGCCTCTTGGCAACCATTCAGTTTTCTGGCTTCTGAGAAGCTGGCATTTTACCACATTTCTCTGCAGCGTGGATCAGAACCAACTTTCTTATCTCTGCTCCAGTTGGGTGTGATAGTTGTTTGATTTTGTTTTATTTGCTGCGTGCTTGAGTTTCCTGCAAAAGAGGAAGTGGGAGTTGCAGCGGAACGGGGAAATTCTCTGAGTATGCTTTTTTTAGGCAAGTCTCGGGAATCCACGGTAGGTCAGTTTCTCGAGCATTAGCTGTGTCATGGTGGCCCCACCTTAAGACCTCCAGGCCTGGGTGTTGGCTGAACTTTCAGGATTCACAGAAGCAGAAATAATCCCAGAGCAATACTAATAATAATTTTTTTTTTTAAAAAAAAAAGAAAAAAAAAAGAAAAAAACCACCTCCAACTATTTGCTCTGAAATGGCCAAGTGAGCCTCAGTTGTTGCAAGCTGAAAGGTGGGCTTGAAATCCTCCTCATTTACAGGCAGAGCTGTTTCGAGTCCCTGGAGCATAGCCTCCAAAAGCAATGCGTTTTCTGCCCTGGTGCTTTAACGGTGTGATGTGTCCGGGTATTCTCAAACCACAGAAGCTATACGGGCACTTCTGCCCCATCTAAGTGCGTCCCCCCAGCCACGGACAGAGCTGCTGGGCAAAGGATGCGGTGCAGGAGGAAACGGCGCTGAGTGGGCACGGGCAGCCTGGCACCAGGCTCTTGGAGCCTGTCTGTCTTTTCCTCCACGACCTTCTTGGAGACTTGCCGGGCCCGGAGGGCTGCAGGGAGAGGTCTATTGTAGTGGCTTGGCAGAGGCCTCGGCCAGCCCTGCTCACACGTGACAGGACAGCCCAGCTGGTATTTCCTAAACAAAAAGCCGCAGTGACTAGTGGAGAGTGACCTTTGGGGAGACCAGAGGGAGCAGGGATGCGGGTGAGGAGGGGTGGATGCTGGCCAGGGCCCAGTGCTGCTTCCAGGCCTCCTGGCAGGAAGGAATTTCTCGCTTCCCTCCTGCCTTTCCGTGCAAACAGCCCGAATCTGGGAGCGGGCGTCCCATCTTCCTGCACGCAGCCCTCCCCTCCCCACCCGCAGCAAAGCGAGAGCCTTCGAGCCGCCCTGTTAAGACAGGCGAAGGGTAGAGAGAGGGGAAATGCTCTTCCTGTTTTCCTGATAAGAGCATTTCTGGATCACGGGAGCACAGGCCTGTCGTCACATGTCTGTATGCCGAAAGCAAAGGGACGTGAACGTGATTCTGGCTCCTTCGTATACTCTGTGGTGTGGCGCAGGGCAGCCGATGTCAGGGATGTGCTGAGCTGGTTTCCACTGCTTGGCCGCACCCTGCAGCCCTCAACTGCTTGAGTTTCATTCCTGCTTTGCAGGGGCAGGCACAGCATTTGGGTGCCACCGTGGGGACAGGACAGCCTCTTCATCTGCTTGCAGCGGGCACCTCGAAGCAGTAAGAACGGTGCTCTGGATCCGACTGACCCCATCGCACCCAAGGTTGTCTCCAGGCAGTCGCCAATCCTGTGTGCCTGGCAAAGACTATATGGAAATGACAAACTCACAGCTGTGCTTCCCAGGAGCTGTTTGTACCTCCACAGGGTTGGGGCTCTGCCACCTGATGGATTTTGCTTCCATTGATTTGGCCAGTTCCTTTCCCAGCCCACGCAAACCTTCAGTATCTGCAGTGTCCTGCTGCAGAGAGCTCCACAATTAACGCTGGCTGTGCAAAGGTATTTCATAGCTCGTTAGTGTGGAACCTGCTCTCTGTTCACCTCTTTATAGGACAGAGGCTCCAGGTTTTGTGCTCAGCACTGGCTTTGACATCTCCCCAGGCAGACAGACCGCTGTTTTCATTCACAGATGAACTCCATCCGCTTCCAATAAATGGATTCACTCATAAAAAGGGCCACTCTTGTAAAATATCCTTCTAATCCAAAAACCACTTTCTGACCCTGCTCAGTGATGCTAAGGAAATGGTATAAAATAACGATGACTCCCTGCACGTGCAGCCTGTGGGACAGGATCTGCACCATGCATATCATATAGAAGTGAGCCATTCCCAGGAAGCCGCTTTGTTGACCTTCCCCTGGTACAAAACCTCCCATTTCAGTCCCATCTTTGGTTTGGATCCTTTCACAATTAATTTCTAAGATTCCCCAATTAATGGCTATTAATGCCAGATCAATTCATCCCCCAGCTGCTTGCTATACATTTCAAACAGCTTCGTTATTTCCCAGGTGGGACTTCTCTTGGCAAAAGCTGCATCAATGCTCCTCAGCTGCTGCTTGTCTCTGAATTCTGCTCTTCAGGACTCTGAGCAGTTTGCTCAATAAAGGAGTTAGATTTTTCTGGTCAGTTATTCCTCATATTCCTCCCAAAATCTTTTTTACAAACCCCAAACCGACCTCGTAACCCCCTTGCTGCCTTCCACCCAGCTGGCAGCCCCAGGCAGTGTTTATCTGGGGATTCGTGGCTCGGCGGCTTCCTACCTGAGCCCTTTGCACTCCTTCAGGAAACGCTGGCCTGGTGACTTTACCATCGTTTGTGCTGCCAGCTTGCTCAAACCTCCCCCTCTGTAGTTAATTTTGGGTGAGTTCTTTAGTGCCTTTTTTTTTTTTTTTTTTTTTTTTTAAATCACAAAGAAATGTGTAAACAGTTCCGTAGTAACCTTTGGAGTAAATGAGTCACAGCTCTTCTGCTGCAGGACGCGCTCATTTGCTCTTCCCTGCTGCTGTGTTTCCAGATCAGAGGCTGGAGCTGTGAGCCGCATTACTCACGGTTTCCTACTCCGCGTACCGACGTTCAGCCCGGCCCTGCTCTGACAGTCTGTGGGACTTATCCCCGACCAACAGATCCCCTTCACCTGCAGGATCTTCCCCGCCTGTCATCTGTCCCCAGCCGTGGGTTTTAAAGCTTCTGTGGAGCGCCGGTAGCCTGGTTATGTTTCTATGTTTTTGGAGCCTTCCCTCACATCTGGGCCTGTTTCAGATTTGAGTCACCCACCGACACCGCCTCTGCTCTTGGGATTTCCACACCCATGTCCTGGTGCTGCTCTGCTGCATCCCGGGGGGTTTGGGGAGCCCACGGGGCTGTGGGTCCCCGGACCCACCTCCGGGCAGGGTCCCCAACCCAGAGCTTCACAAAAATATTCTTCAGATGTTGAAAGAAGGAAGGACCCTTCTGCACAGCTCTTTGGTAGGTGAGCTCGTGGTTTCCCATGTTTCGAACTGCAGGGTCATGCCCAGTAATCAGGGTCTGCAGCTGGGATCTGGGCTGAAGAGAGCAGGCACCGGGGACTTGACCTGAGTCCTGCTCGCTCCCCAGGTGGGAAACCAGAGCCTTGTAGGCTGAGTTTGCCCCGTAGCCAGGGCTGGCAGGGGCAGGAGGGTGGCACAGACCTGGCTGCAGCTTGGGGCACCTTGTCCTTACCCGTGGGATGCGGTGCCTTTGTCACCGAACATTGCCACCCGCGTGGGGTTCATCCCTCAAGCTCTTCTGCAGCTGCCAGGAGCAGGATAGCAGAAATCCCATGTCTTCCAGCTGCCCTGGCAGCAGCTCAGCAGAAGGGCAGGATAACAGGATCTGTAGCATCTCTGTTTTTTCTCTGCTTGCAGCAGGGTGGGGGGCGCAGCGTTCCCTGCGCTGCTGGAGGACTGGACAGCCTGGAGGGGACATTAAAACACTCTTTTTAGTGGCACCCACCGTGTCAACCCCTGGGCAAAACCCTTCATTCTCCCACAGCCCTTGTGTTTAAGGACAGGTTCAGCAAACACCTGGAGAACACCACCGGGCTGACCCTGCCGTCAGGGTCCTTCCAGCCTCCCTGCGCGACGCAGGCTTCGGTCTAAACCCTTGCAGCGGCAGAGGGAGCTCTCAGGCTTGTCTTTTAATTCCAAAAAAAAAAAAAAAAAAAAAAAAAAAAGGAGCAAAGAAAGTTTTCTGGAAAGGCTGCTGGAAACGCCTCCCAGGATCGATCCTGCACCAGGAGCAACCTGCCCAGCCTGGCGCATCCCCTGCGAGCGGGGCCCTGGGGACGGTGTCACCGCCCTGGGCGTCTCCGCTGGCCGCGGCCACCCGTCCTCCCGCGCCTCGCGGAGGGATGACAAAGGGGAAAACAATGACCGAAGCCACCGCGCCTTCCTCCGGTGCTCCCTCCGCACTCGCTGGGGCCGAGCGGGGATATAACGGGAACATGATTTCACTGCCGTGATGCCACGGGGCGGTGCTGAGCGGCCGCTCGAGCTGGAAAAAGCAAGTAAAAAGCAAAGTTGTTCCCAGGTGGGTGTGTGCGTGGGACCGGCCGGCTGGGCTGTCTCATCCAGCAGGCATCGTGACCTTCCCGCTCCAGGCTTTGGATTTAGAGTGGAAAAACTCCCCTTTTCAATAAGTGCTTCGTCAGAAGTGATTCAGCCTCGCCTTCCTCCTCCTTCTCTTCCTCCCGGTGTGAGGAGCATCTCGGTGAGGATTTTGGTTTGGGGCCCTTGCCTGGAGCAGGCAGGGCTCGGCGCTGTCCCCGTGGGGGATTTTTGGCTGCAGAGCGGCTTGGGGGCTCCTGCTGGGAGCCTGGGCACTCCTGTCTGTCCTGAGCATGTGCCCAGCCCCAAGCACAGGATTTCTGAAACACCCCATTTTGGTCTGTCCCCAGAAACCAGAAGGGATTTTCCCATCGGCTTAGTTGGAGCCTCTGGGTTTAGCTTTTGGACACCACGAGGGAAATTGTGCCTACAGCTTCCAGGCTCCTGTCTTCAGTGCTGTGCAGAGCAGCTCAGTGCTTTCCCTGCCTCCCAAACGATGGCGTTTTGGGCTGACAGAGCACAGCAGGCGGGACCCCCTGGTGCCAGGGGCTGCCAGCTCTTCGCCCCGCACAGGAACACTGCACAGCACTTAGCCTCATCCTGCACAAAGCTGAACAGATCACCAACGTTGTTTTCTGCTTGCAAACACCCCTCTCCATCTCTTCACATTCCCCTGTTACTGCCAGTTCCCACAGCTGAGCCCCCACGTCCATCAGGGCCTGGGTTTGCAGCTTCCCCTTACCCCTCCTGCTCCCCGCGTTGGCCCAGCCCCGCTGCCCGGGTGGGCTCTCGGAGACGCCAAGCACAAACATCCCCAGTGTGATTTTTGGCAGCCTCAGAGCTTCTGGCTTCAGATCTATCACCAGGACTTGTCATTGCGTTTAGCTGCTTTCCCTTTTCCGTGCTCCCATAAGACCTCAAAGTGCTCTGACATGATTTTGGGCTGCCCACAACACAGCCCACCTGCTATCCAGGCGTCGGATTCCATTTTTTACAAGGTGCGTCCCCATTTTCCATGTTGAACCTCGCCATCTGACATCCCCTTCCACGCAGAGCCCTGCAGCAGCCTCATCCTCCACCAGCATGCTCAGGTCTTCTCTCCAGGCTTCTAGGTCTGAGCTGGGGTGAAGCCTTTGACATTCTCCTCCCCAAATCCCAGATTCCTGGGATCTTCCCATCATGTACTAAGCAGCACTGGGGCAGTGGGGGCAGCCCCTGCCCTGCTGCGTTAGCTGGGGTGGGAACTGCAGGGACTGGAGCTTGCCATAGCTTCCCGCGAGCATACACGACAACACTGGCTGAAGACAAGACAGTATTTCCCTAAATTACTAAAGAAAGCAGCTACTGAGAGGCTGCCCCATGCCCAGCTTGTTGGCATTGAGGTAGTGCTAACAGCCCCAGCCCGAACAGCACATGTAAGCACACCAAAAGCAAAAGGGCTCATGTCAAAAAAAGAACAGGATTCTTTGTTACTTGTATAGCAGTGAGGAGGACAGTTCACAGGATTTTGTTTTTTTACAGCATCGTTTTGCACCAACATGAGGAATCCAGGCTGCTTTTCCCCGGGGATGCTCCTCTGGAAGCGAGTGGCTTCACAGCACGCCAAGGCTCGGGAGGCAGCGGGACCCTTCTCTCTAAAGGCGGTGATGGCCACAGAGAGCTCAGGTGTGCACCACCCGAATGCCTTCCCCAAACACACATCGGCATCAGGCCTGGCCTGATCGCAGCCTGACTGCCCTGGGGTGGGCTATCTGCCTCCAGCCCCGCCGAACAGCCAAACGCACCGTGCCAGTGAGCCTGTCAAATTAAATACATCTAAAGCATAAAACTCACCTCTTGGAACTATGAATCAAGCCCGTGCTCTCTGGTAGGTCACGTTTGTATACTCATAATCACCCTCTTGTTGCTTAATCATTTTATATTAAGTACATCTTAAAATGAGTGTACTCACGTAGGAAAGTCAATTAAAAATGAGAGTCCAAATGACTGGGGGAGGATTTCACATCTGCATCCAAGTTGGCAGGCAAATACGGACATTTGTAGGCAGAGCAGTCATCCTCCAAATATTTCTGCAAAAAAAAAGCCCGGGCAGGGAGCGAGCGATGGGAGCGCGCAGGACCGGGGCTGGCCCAGGCGGGCGCTCGGGGCGAGGAGGCTGCTGGCGCTTCGGCTGCAGCTGCCTGTCTCCACCCTGACCCATGCAAATCCAGCTGGGCAAAGGCAGATTTGTTTGCAAATGCACGTTTCCCTGCTTTCTGGTGGCCCTTTGCCAGCTGAAGCCTTGGGAGAGAAAGAATGTGGGGCAGCCCAGCGCTGTGGTGGGGCTTTGGCTTGGAAAGCGCTGGCTGTGCTGGGCGGCGTGACTTCGGGTGGCAACCTGGGGGTGTCCTCTGCTTCGTGCAGGCTGGGCATGGCTGGGAAACGGCCCACGGCTGCCTTGGGTGCTGAGGTTCTGAGGGAAATACATGTCCTGGGACTGTGTGCCCATTTGGGCCTGGGGAGCCAGGCAAATGTCGCCCTCAAAAACGAGGCTTTGAGGTCACCCACCAGGAGCTTCCTGATGGCGTGCAGACACTTGTGGCAGTAAATAAAAATCAAGTTATTCATCTCCTCCCAGCATCTGTGGCACCTCTCGCACCCAATACCCATGGACAGATGCCCTCAGGCACAAAAGGACACGGGGACAGCCCTGGCTGCACCACGGGATGGCACAGGTGTTGCCACACAGCACATGTGGGCACGAGAAAGCAGGTCCCCACGGGGACCCAGCACACCCAACCAGACACCCACACGCCCCCCACCCTTCCCAGCACGGCCTCCTCGGCAGCACGGAGATTTTTTGCTGTGTGTTTTTGAACCGAAGGCAGGGGCAGGGTGCGGGGCTGTCAGTGCATCCTCAGGGAGGTCCTGCAGCTGCAGAGGATGAGCTCAGCACGAGCTGGGCCGAGCGAGCCACCACCTTTTGGAAGCCCTGGAAGCCAGGACAGAGGTTGCTGCGATTCCCACCAGGCAGTTTTTCAACTTAAGATGACCTTGCCTCCATTCTTTGCCTGCTTGGCGGCTGGGTGCTGCCAGGTGAGGGGGGCTTCATGGTCAAACTCAGTGCCACTTTCATGAATTTGTGATAACGATGCAGAGCAATCTGCCTGCACGGGGAGGATTCACTCTTCCCATCCCACGCAGTCACTGCAGACCCTGGGTTTGCTTTTCCCACAGGCTCCATCAGGCTTTGATCACCTCCGCTTCTGCCAGCAGCCCAATTGCATGCTCGCTGCCCCAGTCAGCCCCTGCCCCACACGTCCTCCCCTGCTCCTCCTGCTCTTGCCCAGGGCTTCTCGGTTGTGTCACGAGCCCCCTGGGGACCCATCCGTGTCCCAGAGCTGCCCCAAGCTGCTGGGCACCTCGCTTTGGTGACAGCCGCGCTTTGGCTCAGTGGCACCTGAAGGGGCCGAGCATCAGGATCCTGGGCAGGCTGAGCCCCTGCTGCGGAGGGTGGTGGTGTTTTGTGGTGGTCTGCATGGAGAAAGGACAGCGATTTCCTTCATGGAGGAGCTGGGGCACAGCAGGGCGAGATGAACCAGGCATCGCATCCGTGCGCTTTGACACCAAGCCCCTGACCTCAACGTGGGGCCACCACCCCTGCCCATGCCCCCAGCTGCAGTGAGAAAAGTCTGCCCGTGGTGTCCCATTGCAGGGCGAGTTGCTGATGATTGAAGATGTCCTGGTTTTGAACCTGGGAACAAACACGAGAGGAACCTGTGCCTCGTGTGCTGCAGGGGTCACTGCGGCCGTGCCCCGGGGCAGCGCCCACCTCTGCCTGCACCCTGGGGGCCATAGGAGAGCGGCACGGCCCAGGTCCCTCGCAGCCTAAATAAGAATTCGAAGGAAATTCCAGCCCAGACCCCTCCTGGCAAAGCTTCCCCAGCTCGGCTCTTGTGGTTTGATCGTGCAGGACCTCTGACTTGCAGCTGCAAATATCTTGTACTTGCACAAGAGGAAGCAGCCGGGCTGATGTGCATGGGAATTATCCCATGTCCTCAGAGCCCGCTGGGCCTGGACGCCATCTGCGCGACCCTGCCCGAGGTCGGAGGTGAGACATTCCATTTTTCCTGTGTCATTCGGAACAAAAAGCAAAATATGGGCTGGTGCCTGTGTGTGTCAGGGCGGCTGCGATCTGTTTTCTTTACACGGGGTTTAGCAATCCCGCAGCACTTCCAGCACGCAGCCCTGCGAAGGCTCGGGGATGTGTCACATTCCTGCGAGGAAAGGGAAAAGAAGAGGAGCACAAGTGAAGGGCTGCAGCCTTGCAGGAAACTGGGAGCGTGTCTGCAGGACGTGGCAGCTGCAGGAGGGAAATAGCAGCTGTGGCAGCCCTCTCAGTGTCTGGGGAGAACTTAAAATGCAGGACCACAAAAACAAAGTTGGCAAAGTGCTGCTGCAGTGAGACGTGCAATTTGTTAGTTCGCTACATAAAGGCTGCTGTAAATGAGCTGTATCAGTTGTTACCAGCCGGAGTGATGGGTTTAAATTAACCCATTTAAATTGGAATCAATTAATTGAAGTTCACTTTCAGGGTGAAGTCAAGCCCAGCCAACTCAGACCCCTGGGCTGCTGATGGACAGCTCACCCAAAGGACACCCACGTGGGGCGCCCCAGGAGCACCCAGGGCACAGGTGTGATGCTGCCACACGTGTCACCGTGTCCCCCTCACCCCTCGTTTTAGCCCTTTAGGGATTAATTTCAGCATTTCCTGCCCGTGCCCTGTCCTGACTGGGAGAAAACCTGGCTGTTTGCATGGTTCCACCACGAGGAGGGCCATGGTGCGCTCGCTGTGCTGGAGGACACCGGATACTTTCTCCTTGGGCTGCCCCAGCGTGGGGTGAGGGCAGCCTCTGCCCCAAAGAGATCAGGGACAAGACCTCAAGGTGACCACGGGTGGTTAGGAGGTGGCGAGGTGCTGCCAGATCGTGCATAACAGAGCTCCTCGCCGTGCTGGGGGCCACGGGGCCCTGGCTTAGGTTCCCCAGATCTTGCTGGTTCCCCAAATGCTGCTTCCAGGACAGGGTGCTCATTCCCAGACTGGCACATTCTTGCCCCAAACTAAAAGGCCCCAGGTGAGGAGATGGGAGATGGGTCAGGGCTGGCCTCGCACTGGGATGCTCCCTATGGGGAACAAATGAGGCACACAGGGAGGAGGGGAGGAAATCTCCCTGGAAAGGAGCTGGGTTACCGCACCTCACACCGAGCCCAGACAGGAAAACCTGCCCTTGGCTTCCCCTTGCCCTGACGGGGCAGGAGGTGGCTTTGATGTGTCGGGAGAGCTGCTGGGGGCCCATCCAGACACCCGCTCCCCACCCCGCTGGGCTGGCTCAGACTTCCCAGAGGTGCAGCAATGCGCCTAGCTTGGCGCTGCCTGGGGTGCCAGGACTCCGCCAAGCCCCCCATGGCCACTGCTCTGTCCTGGGATCTGCGGCTCTTCCCCGGCTTCACCCAGCAGGGAGAGGCCTCGTTGCATGGGACAGGGCTGAAAATTCCTCAGCAAAGCCCTCCGAGAGCTTTGGGGTCCTCACTGGCATGCATCACGGCACGGCTCGCTCCGGCATCACTTCCAGCCAAAGTGAAGGAGGGCTGGTGCTGGCCTGGGCGGGCAGGGGAGGCGGTGGGTGTCTGTCACAGCTCTCTTCCCGTAGCATTTTGCTGTTCGCATTTACGACACTGACTGGTTCTCTGCTCCTCATTCCAGGTTTTCAATCTTTGCTTTTTAATTGCCTGCTTAGCAGAATGGGCAGCCACCGGCCTCACCCCGTGTCACATCCCACCATGGTAACCCAGCGCTGCTCTCACCTCGACGCCATGCAGCAAGCCTTTGGAGGCTGTCTGACCTTTGGGGAAAAAGGTGAAGGAAGAGAGAGAAGAGTTAAATTTTGGTCCCCAACATCTGAAAAAAAAAAAAAACATTTTTTTTTTTCCAGAAATTTTGTTTGTTCTTCTGAATCTCAGTGGTGTTTGAAGAGACACAGAGAGGATTGGATAGTTCAGGTGTGCCAGAAAGAGTTCCGGTGTCCAGCCCTGGTTGATTTTCTTGCCTCGTTTCTTATCCAAAATGCCACAGGGATCTCCATGTGGTCTGAGCTCTCTGCATCCTGCACTGATGAGCTTCTTGGCCTCGGTGATGTATTCAAATCCCTCATCTTCCTCTTCCAGCCTCTACACGAGACCCTCCTGCTGGGGTCTGCTGCTCCATGTCCCCTCCAGGTGACATCTCCCTCGCCCACCTTCCTCCTGGTGCTTCCTGGGACTTTGTGAACACCTGGAGTAGGAGATGGGGGAGTCTCCCACTGATGTCTGTGATGTTAATTTAAAGCTTTCCGCCCTTTTCCATGCCCTGCTCCCGCAGTGGGGTGTGCTCTTGCAGGTCTCCTGGAGCTCAGGCTCTGCTCCGTGCTGCTCACAGCTTGAAGCATGAGCTCATGGAAAAGAAAAGCATCGGCTGTGCTGTGCGTGGCCCAGAGCGTACCAGAGGAACGCCAGGAGCCCAGCTTATTTTTTTGCTATCTCTGAGGCTTTATGTGCTGTGGAGGCAGGCACTCTGCCGAGAGTCACCACTGCTGAGACAAAGCTCCATCAAAAGCACCAGCCGCTGCTTTGCCCATAAATCCACCCCTGCCTTGGATGAACACGTGGATCCCTTCAGCTCCGCACAGGGGTGCACAGAGCAGCAATCTGCCAACACCGCCGGGCGCGATGCAACACGGGGATGTTCTTCAAACCATCGCTGGCTCCCCAGACCGAAGGGCCAGGGGTTGTTTCCCCGCTCCGTGTTGCAGCATCTCCTCCTGTCCCAGTTAGGAGATGCCCCCCCGGGACTCACAGTGTGCTGCTGTGCCTCCAGCCCACGCAGTGTCTCGTGTCTGCTTTAGCACTGGCCAGGCAGCAGCCGTGGAAGCCGGGGCTGCTGAGAGGCTCCGTACACCCACACCGGGCTCAGAGCTGCTCTGCTGGTGGCTGGCATGCAGAGCAGGACTTGTGCAGCCACGCTTGTAACGGCTCTTGATGCTTCCACGTGGAAAGGTGTCACTGCCCTGCGCCTCCTTGGCATGAGCCGGGCTACCAGCGCGTGCTGGTGGAGATGTGGAGGGTTTCCAGGCCCCCATGGAGAACCTGGATCCTCCTCCCAAGTCCTCCACTTGCAGCCCGGAGTGCAGAGGTGGCTGCTGGTGCCTTCCCCTCCCTCGGAAAGAAGTTGCCATCGCACTGTGGAAACCGAAGCTGGGGGCAGGGGAGAGCTTTGCTGGAGCTGCAGGGCAGGCAGATGAGGAACGCACAGCGCGGGGCTGGGAGCGGCACAGGAAGGATGTGCCCGACTTCAAGCCCTGCCCAGGGGATGAGCCCCAGCACGCCGAGGGCAGCCATCGGCTCTGATGGGGGGGATTTGTCACAGCTCAAGGGATGGAAACGCTTTGTCGCTGCGTGGAAGTGGCCGGAGGGGACCTGTGGGTACAACGCAGAGGTGCAGGCACTCAGGGAGAGCTGCTCCTTCCTGCAGCCTCGTGCTCCCAACAAATCAAAGCAGACACCCAAGACCGTTGCCATTACTTTATTACCCTTGTTATTTTCTTATATTCTTGGATGCCAAAGGCACACATTTAGAGAAGAGACTTCACATTCCTCTGGACCTGGCCGTGCCACCAGCCTTTAATCACAGCTTCAGCATCGACCCTTTTGCAGGATTTAGGTGGCCCCAGCTCCCTGCCTCAGTTTCCCCAAACACCAGGCCTTGTACGAGTGTTCCCACCGGGACAGTGCTGAGCTGCCCACACCACCAAAGTGCTTTCCCTCGGGTAGGTCCATCTGGACCACAGCAGCATCTCACCACGCTCCCTTTCCTTGCCTGGTGACACCTCCCCAACACGATGTGAGCACCACGAGGGGAGCAGGCAGCTGCAGAGTGGGTCCAGCCCACGCACGGTGCGACCACCTCACTGCCCCAGGCGCTGCCTCGCAGGACCCCTCTCGCTGTGCACACACCGAGCTTCCCTAACTAAAAGCAATAAACATGGTAAATGCGTGATGCATCCCCCTTTGGGAAAAAAAAGAGCTTTGCTGTAAGTGACCCGGCGGGGTGGCAGCGGATCTGTGTCACTCCAGCACCGCACATCCCCGTGAGGGGCTCGGGCTTCCTGCCGTGCTGGCAGCTCCAGGCTGTGCCTTTGTCCCCGTGCTTTTTTTCTTGGACCTGGAGTGCCTGTCCCCAGGGCAGGGGGCGGCGGGGAAGCGATTATTCACTTCCAGGAACATCTGAAACAGGGAAAGCTCCTGGAAGCCTCGCTGGGAACTGATGTCAACGTCTCCTTGGTACCATGATTTTGGCAGCCAAGGGGGCTGGGGAGGGGAGCCCTTGTGCATCGCGGCTTTCTGAGGCAGAATAACTTCACCCCCAGCTCCGAACCCTGCTCCTGCCCCAGCCCTCCTCCTCTGTCCCATCTCCTCCAAGCCCAGGGCTGGGATGCGGCTGGGCCGGGACACCAGAAGTGACCTCAGCACTGAAACTTGTGGCTGTGCAGGGAGGGCTCTGCCTTCTCCGTGTGTTCTCTGAACTCCTCTTTATTTATGATGCTCTGGGAAAACAGTTACCGGCAGCCACAAAGAAGCCGCGCGAGTGCCCGCCTTTCCTGCTGCTGGCCGGGAAGCGGGGCAGAGGCGCCGGGACACACCCGGGGAAGGGGACAGGGATGGGGACACAGGGATGGGGATGGGGACAGGGAGATGGGGATGTGGATATGGGAATGGGAATGGTTCTCTCTCCTTTGCACATCACTGCTCATCCCATCAGAAGGGATGTTCCAGGCTGATAACCAGCCCAGATCCCCGCTCCTGGGCTTGTTTTGGGACGAATTGCTGGCCTTGGCTGAATTTGCTGTTTTCCACCTCCTGTCCTTCCCAGCACATCCTCCCCGCTTTGCCCCCCCCCCTCCCCCCGCCTCGGTGCCTGCCGGCTCCCAGCCCTTCGGCAGCTCCCACCTGCTGCCCCCGCCCCAGGCGTTCCTTCTGCTGCCTGGGGGATTGCCAAACCCTGCCCCTAAATCGGACAAGGGGGCAGAGGAGGAACACATAGCACCCCCTTCCCCTGCCACCAAGCCTGCATCGTAGCCTGGGGACACCGAGGGGCACGTGTGGCTTTGTCCAGGAGAGGGCACCTGGGAAGTGGGCACCTGGGTGCGTGTGGGTGCAGGATGGGTGCCAGCACCCCAGGGAGAGCTGGGCTGGAGTGGGGCTTTGCCCACCCCACTGCACAGAGCATGCTCTTGCGGCACAAGGTGCACCATGACACACTTCCCAAACTCGCCCGCTTCTTGCCAGATGTATTGCTCAACCCAGACACGCTGTGGGCGTCCAAATCCCTTCCCCATGAGCAGTCGGGTGATGAGCATCACAGCAGGCTTCCCGCAGGGAGTGCTCAGCCACCTGCTGCAGGTGCAAACCCACGCGAGCAGAGCCGTGTTACAGCTATCTCACATCTCTTTTATCTGCCTGGCCTCAAGGCATGTGCCTTTAGGGATGCACAGCAGCTGGAGGCTCAGAGCACATGGATTTGTGGTGCTGCCGTGGGGCAGGAGGGTTGAAAATGGGCTGAAACCCCTCAGCTCCCTGGGGAACGGGCTCCAGCTCCGGCTGCTCCCCAACCGTCCCATCTTTGCCTGGGGTTTATCCTAAAAAGCAAACTGGAAGCTCTGGGAGGGATCACAAGCTCCCAAAAGCTCAATGTAGAAAAAAATCCATGAGGTCAGCCTGTTCTTCCTGCTGCTATTGCAAAATTTTTTCAGTGTAACTCACAGATGCAGAAGTTGTGAAATCTCCCTCCTGCTCTAGCAGGCTGAGCTCGCCGTGCCTGGCTGGGTATTTTTAAAATACACAGAGGTAAAAGCAGGATATTTTTAGAAGCCCTACGGGTCCACCAGCTGATACACATAAGGCATCCATTGGTGCGATAGCTGTGGTGTGCTGGTGCCTGGTGTGGCTTTGCTCCTTGTGCAGGAGCATGCAGTGAGTACCCAGTTCACCAAGGCTACAAGACATAGAAAACACCAGCCGAGCTGCTGTGCAATGCCAACAGCCAGCTTTTGAAGGAATGAGGATCCTGTGCATACAGGTTAAAATCTTGTTCCGGGGCTGAAATGTAGCAGAGGAGTACCTGAGCTCTGCTTCTGCACGGATGCTCACTTTGGTTATAGCGATTTTAACACACTGAGGTTGGCAAATTCCCTCGTGTGCCCAATCCTTTTGCCTTCTTCTGCTGTACTGGCTATCAGGAAAACAAGAACATCCCTTGTCTCACACATCGCTTGATGCCCGTATCCAGATCACCGATTCCCTGCCAGAGCCGCCCAGCTCCAGGTGACAGCAGCTGTGTGAGCAGCGCCGCAGGCAGCCCCCGCCCCGCGCGGGTGTCACAATGTGCGCGGGGTGCCCGCGGGGTGAGTGCTGGCGGGATGCTGGGGTCAGGATGTGCTCCGGTGGGACCGGGCATGGGGTGGGAGAGGTGGGGACACGGGCACAGCATCTGCCGGGGTGCCCTGTTTGCCACGAGGAAGAGGAGGGTCTGAGCCTTGGGCAGATGGGGGCTGAGAGGGTGCCACCGAGCACCCCGGGCTTTGCTTCCCTGGGCAGCTCCGGCTGCTTCTCCCCCTTTATGAGCCCAACATCTCGTTGTGGATGTGTGGCTGTGCTTGCAGCAGGTCCTTGCTGCTCTGGGGGGCATTTTGAGCAAGGTCTGCCCCTCTTGCTGTCAGAACACCCTCACACCCTCCTGGGGGGCTCTGGGTGCTGCCCAGCTGGGTGCCTGGCGCTGCTCCCTAGAGCATCTATGGGTGGGACGTGGCTTCCCCAAAATGAGGTTGGACCACCACAGAAACGCCCACCAGGGGACGAGGAAACACCTGTAGGGACAGCTGAGGCCACACACAGGACAACAGGAATGGCTGGGGACATCGTGGTTGGCCTTAGGGTTATTTCTGGGGAAAGGAGCTCTGTACGAGCGCAGTGCCTGCCTGCCCCCCCCAGCCCTTCCACCAGCTGGCTGATTCAGCTGAAACCCACCCAAACAGGACAAACCCCCCAGGGCGTGCCATGGGGTGGCTGGGCGAGCAGGCACAGCTGCTGCCACTGATGGCGGGGCTGCTCTGGGGCTAAAAACACCTCCAGCAGCTGGGCTGAGCTTCCCCCTCTCCTTTTAATGGGTGCTGGAGGGGCTTTGCTCTGCCACGAGCATCTAGCTGTGGGCAGAGCAGTGCTGGGCATGGCTCTGCTGGGCCTGTTCCAGGGCTGGAAAGAAGTCCTGGGCTTGCTTTTCTTTGGCAAAGCAAAATCGTGCAGAGTGGGCAGCGGAGGTCCAGGTGGGGAAAATGGGGGCTGCGTGCCCAGCGTGGGGACAGCTGGGGAAGACCTAGCCCATCCGTGGCACTCCTGCTGTTCTCTTGAGATGTGTGCCTGTGCCCAGCACTGTGTTCATGTCAGACAGGTGGGACCAGCTTCAGACCCTTTGCAGCCAGGCTCGTGCTGCCCGTGGTGGCTCTCAGGCCAGCCTGCTGCCCGCTGTGCACGAGGCTGTGACCGTGCTCGGCCCGGAGCAGCTGCAGCGCAACATCTCTATAGAAACCCCGTGTTTGTTGGCAGCGCTGCGGCCTCCTGCAGCCTGGGGGAAAACACGAGAGAGGTTTTAGCCCTGTAGCCTCTTGTGGTATTCTTTTTTTTTTTCTTTTTTTCTTTTTTTTTTTAAGTTTACCCTCACCTCATGCTCAGTGGGCAAGATGGATGCTTTCTAAAGGAAATCCTGAAGCCTTCAGAGCAGGAGAATTTTGACCACTTGACACGGATGGAAACATCTTCAGTCAACAGCCTGGGTGCAGGTAAGTGCTGGGGGGGCTTGGGTGAAGACCTTGGTGCTCCTTATTCCTGAGCTTAGCCATCCCCTGGGTCGATGTTTAAACCTGGCTGCTGGATGTCAACGAGGGTCTGGTGTTTCAGGAAAATTGCAGGGCTTGTTTAAGCTGCTCATGGTAGGTTGTGTCCCCAGGTGTGAGCTCCGTCCCCAGCAAGGGAGGCTGATTAGTGGCTAATTACAGCCATTAGTAACTGGGTACTTCAGTCTTGCTGCACACATGATCTCAAGCTGTGGGGGCAAGGGAGTGCCTATTTGCAGCAGGTGGTGTTCAAATGAGTATTTTGTGTGTGTAAACTGGTGTGGCACGGGCCCAGTGAGCGTGGCTGTGTGTGGGTAAGGCAGCCTGGCTTCCTGCTGCAGGGCTGAGAGCACGCCTGGGGCTGCAGCTTGCATGTAAGAAGCAAACAAGGATTTAAGTGATGCTAAGTCTGGGGTATTTCTTGGTGTTTTGCATTTCTCTGGATCTTATCTATCTCTTTGCATTATGTATTTGTTTCTATCTGGTACCTGGCTACCTGCTCCCATAGTTTTTCCCCGGGGGTGAGAATGAACCCGAGCACAGCTTCTGGGGCTGCAGCGATGTGCAGGGAGGGGGCTGCCTGGTGCTGGGCCATCCTTGCTGTGCCACAGCCTCTTGCTGTGATCTCAGCTAGATCGGTGACTGTCTAGCTCTTCCTGTAATGTTTTCTGCCTTGTTTATGGGTAGTAAAACCCTTGCATGTGTGTGATCTCCCACAGCACGAGCTGCCCTGGTGCTCCGAGCACAAAGCAGCACCACCGCTGGGCTCTCCTGCTTGTTTTCCACCCAAACCTCTGCAGCACAGGGACAACTCCAACTGGAGAGGTTGATACACTTGATTAAAAAGCTATTTTTCGTGTCTGTAAGCTAATAGATATGTAGTTGATACATATAGTTGTAGTCTATACATACGGTTGTATTAATTCACAAATGGCCAGGCTGTTTTTTGTATGGATATTAAAAATGAAAAGTTCAGTGCTTTAACAGAAAATGCATGGAATAGCTGGATAATGGTGCTTAGATGGCCAGTGGCTGTCCTCGTAGCATAGGACTTGAAGCTGGCTTGATACCTGGGTGCCTTGGTCAGGACAGCAAGAGTCTGTGCCACCCCTGAAAAGTGGGAGCAAGAGGGCACTGTGTGTGGTGTGGATACGTGCACAGAGGAAGACAAATTGGCATTCAAGGGCTCTTTGAGCAGCTGGTGACTTGTGTGGGATGCAGGTGATGTGTGCCTGGGGGTGTAATGAGCTGAGATCCCCCAGCTGGTGGTGCTGGTCACCTCCTGGGTGCTGCTGTGCCCCTTGCTGGGCCACCAGGGAGGCTGCAGCACAAAGCACAGGGATGCTGGGGCTGCCACTGGCTCATGGCATGGTCCCTGCCCTTTGGGTCCTGGGTAGTGAGGCACACATCACCCTGAAAGGTGACTTCAATGCACTTGTAGGACTCAGCCCTGTGCTGGGCTCCGCTTGCCCTGGGAGGGATGTGCTGTCCTGGCACTGAATATCCTGAGAGGGGGGACTGGCTCCCTGTGCTCCTTGGTTCTTCTGGCCCTGCCCATGCCCCAGCCTGTGGCAGGTTCTGCTGGCACCCAGGCGTGGAGGCTGCAGGTTGCTGACTCCCTGCTATGGAGAAAGGATGCTTCTCAGAGAGAGAACAGCCCTGCTGGGATGTGCTGGGGGAGGCAGAACTGTTTCCAGCCCTGTGTTATGGGCAGGAATCACAGCTGCTCTGTTTCTAGCCTTTGTTTTGTAGCCTAGCTTTTTTCTCAAGGGATGAGGTGTGTTTCTTGAAAGCTCCTGCTCTGTGCTCTGCTCCTCCAAGTTCTGCCGGGATGGCTGATCAGCGGTGTCTGAGGAGAAAAAGCCTCGTGCTGCGTGGAGTCGGGCAGGCAGATGCACATGCTTTGCTCCTGGAGCCGTGCCTGGGGGACATGGGAAGCAGATGTTGGAGCAGTGACCTGCTGGATAAGCGACGGCTCCTGGCTGCCTCCTCTGTCTGCCTGGGACGGGGCTGGAGTTAACTCTGCAGGGCCTGGGGGCATTCGTTTAAAGGTCTAGTAGCAGCAAAGCAGACCTAAAAGTCCTCTTAAAAAGGAACCAAAGTACAACTGAGAAATTGAGGTGCTCTGATTTTCCTCTTCCCTTGTCTTGGGGCAGCCTGGGGGCTGCCCTAAGTTGTTGGGCTCTCTTCTGGGGTCAGTCCTGCCATTCCAGACCCATCCCCACCCAATCTTTGACCACGGTGCCCCATTTGGGCTGGATGGGGCCGTGCTATTGGGGAAAAGAAATGCTCCTCAGCTGCCTCAGCAGAGCCTGGGTGGGTTGGCTTACCTGCTCAGACCTTTCAAAGAGCATGATGGCACCTGCTGCAGCACAGATCAATGCTCTCATTACTGATGAGATTCACCTGGACTGCCATTTATTTTCTCCACTTCTGGAGGTAGGAGCAGTGAAGAGGCTGTGCTGGGGCTCCTGCTGCTGTTCTGGGGCTCACTGAACTGCGTGGGAATGGACTGAAATCTTGCAGTTCTCCAGGTGGGGCAGGTGAGGATATCTCTGCCTTGGGATGGGTAAGGAGTGCTTCTGCCAAGGGTTTGAGCTGCCCTGGAGGAACATGTATCGATGGAGCCATCGGTGCTGGGTAGCTGGTGCAGCGAGTGGCCGGTCTCTTGTCCCCCCATTCACTGTTGTCACCTGCACCAGGTCTGGACTGTAGGAAACTGAGACTGGATGAGTCTGTCCTGTCCCACATCTTCCTTTTGCTGGAGCTGGGAAGTCTCGGTACTTCTCTGGGGCTTGGGGCAGGACACTGGCTATGTGGATTTAGGAGCTTGCCTTTGGTCCTTCTCGATTTACCCTACAGTGCAGGTAAAGCTGGGGGTTGGGCCAGGTCTTCAGCTCCATTTGAGCTTCAGACCCAAAGAAAGACCCAGATGGGTGAGATCCTCATCTGGGCTCCACAAAGCTTCCAGACTTTGGTGGAGGTGCAGGAGATGTCCGACTCCTTCCTCTGTGTTGTGCTCCAACGTATTGCCGTGGTTTGTGCCAGGTAATGCTTGCTCACTGGTCCTTAAGTGAGCAGTGAGGGCAATACCTTGCTCAGGATGATGAAAGTGGGTCCTACACGAAATCCAACCAGGGCCCGGCAGCAGGCTGGGCTGCTGCATAGCCTGGGTGTGCGGGCAGTGTCCTGGTGCTTTGTGTGCCTGAGCAGCATTAAATCCCCTTGCTGACCCTGGGGCTGGGGCACAACAGGAGGGAGAAGCTGGTGCAACCCAGCAAAGGGAACTTTCCCTGCCCAGTACATGAGCCCCAGCAATTCCAGGAGCATTTGCAGCCTGGGGCAGCGAGGGTCCTGGTGCTGGCCAAGCACACTGCTGCCTGTGTCTGCCTTGGGGTGGGAAATTCCTCCCGGCACGGATGTGGTGAGGGAACAGCTCGCAGTAGCACAGGGAAGTGTCTGTGCGAGCCCATTCGAGTTCCTTTGCTCCTTTAAAAAAAAAAAAGATTCATTTTATTCTGCCTTGCCCATAGGCTCTGTTTACTGCTGTATTTACAGAGATGGCTGGAAGTGTGTGGCTGAAGAGAGTATACAGAAAACAGCTCTAGAGGAAGCTCAAGCAGTCCTCTTGGGAAGGAAAACCTTTCGGTGCTGGGGTGACTTTCCTTGTTGGAGTGAGGGGCTGTTGTGAAATATGCACTGGAGAGGATGTTTCGAAGGGTTGTGCCCTTCCTGCTCCAAGCTGTATGTACAGCTGGAGTAGCTTCAGCCCTGGCTGGTGTTCAGGGCTGATCAGGAAAACTAATTGGAACCAAGTGCCCTGATTTGCCCCCCCCCAGAATATGGAGTATTTCAACTCCAGTGGTGGATTTGGGGAGCAAATGTCTGCTGTGCAGGGCTGAGTGCTGCCGGTGGGGATGGGACGTGGCTGAGGACACAGCAGGGACTCGGCTCTGGGAGCTCAGCACCCCCGAGGGGGCTTCATCTGTGTGGAGGAAACACTGCCTGAGGATGCCTCAGGACTGGGAACACAAAACTCCCTGGCTGACTTTAGAAATATCTTTCTGTGCTTTCATTTGGAATCAACCTGCTTTATACAGTGGTTCATTGTTCTGAGTTCACTTTTTTTTTCCTCTATCTGAAACATCTTTCCTACCAGCTCAGGAAAAGGGCAGCTTTTTGGGTACTTCCTGCAGCCGCTCATTGGTTTAGTTTTGGTTTCACCTTCTTAATTTGCACGTCTTGGGAAGATGGTCTTGCTTCTATTTTCTCTAAAATTGAGATAACAGCCAAAATGCTCCCTGGGAAGCAGGGGATGCAATAAGGCTTCAGGGGACTGAGCTCTCCTCTGGGAATCACTATGCAGCAAAATAAAAAAGGAAAAAAAAAAAAAACCTTGATCATGGCTTAAGAAAAGAAAGTTGCAAATGATTACTTCAGTGATGAGTGCTTGTATTTATGAAGAAACTCATGTTGCTGATACCCAGCCTTCTTCAGTGTTGCTTTTCCTTGAAAACTACATCAAATGCTTCCTTGCAGGAAGCTCACAAGCAAACATCTTGGGGATGCTTGCAGAAAAGCAGGGTATGAATTGAACTGTGGGTGACTGATGTGGGGGCTTCAGTGTGTGTGTGTGTCCTGCAGGGACCGGGCTGTCCCCTCGGAGGGGCTGCCTGGTGGCCCCGTCACCGAGTGCTGCTGCTGGAGCCGTCTGGCTGCTGGGAAGGATCACTTCCCTGGCGCTTGCTCCAGAAATCACCACAAAGCTCTCTTCAGATAGTTTCGGATGTGCTCCTTATATTTATCCTGTGCTGCTGGCCGGCCCTAGCTGCACATCCTCCAAGTCTGTGTGTACATCTGGAGGGGTGTGAGCATGCTTAGCTTGCTTCCTGACCTCCCTCTCACCCAGACTCATCTCTCATGAGCTTCAGGCACTTATTCTTACCCTATTCCCTTGTCTGTGAGTTTTTCACAGCTCTCAGGAAGTTGCTGCCATCCAAAGGGTGTGAGCAGGTTGCCCTGCAGCTGTAGGACTGCAGGGCAGAGCATGTTACCCAAATCGCTGCCTGGTGGTCTTGGTACACGGGAGCCTGTGAAGGTCTCTCTGGGACCAGCTATGTCCTTCGTGCTGCTGTGAGCAAAAGCTGGCTGCCTGTCGATTTATGGCTAAAAAGCAGAGCTGAGTGGCACTGTAGTAGGAAGCAACTGCCTGAGTGTGACCGCACTGCACTAAAATGGCTGGGGGCTTGGTCCTGGCTTTGCAGAACATCAGCACATGTGTGTTCATGGGGATCAGAGCTGCAAAGGATGGGGGCTTGGTCCCAGCTGGAGCTGGTCTCTGCAGGAGAGCAGGACACCTGTGAATAAGAGGACGATCTTCCCCAGATAAAGACTTCCAGGTTTTCATAGCTTTGTGTGCATAGCTAGCTAGCCAAAGGTAAGACCTTGTGTCCTTAGAAAGCATTTGGCTTGCTTGTTATTATATTCATGGCTTGTTTGCAGCCTTCAGTGAGGGCGCTTTCCCTTTGGATGAGCTGTGGTCTAAAAATGGAGACAACTTCCCGTATTGAGTGAAATGGGTTGTCAGAAACTTGTCTGAGATGGCAAACACGGAAAGGGTCATTGCTTTGTCAAAACTGACTTCCCTGCTACGGGCTGCGGAGGAAAGGCTTGCTTACAGGAGGGCTGTAAAGCACACCAGGCAGTTCTGGGGGCTCTGGCTGCTGTGCTCCTGGGCTGTTCCTGATGGATAAATGTGCCTGTATTTGGCCTTTAAAAACAGATATATTTTTCCTGATGTGCAGCAGCCATCAGTGCTTCTCAGGCCACGGGCTTCCTAAAATCAGGAAAAGGAGGTCGCCAGGAGGCTGCTTTCACTGACCTCCTCTCCATGGCTTGTTCTGGGAGGCTCCTGCAGTGACCACCTGCAGGATTTTTTCTTTCCTGGCCTTGTAAAGCTCTCACCCTCTTGTGCAGGCTGCTGCTCTGACAGCAGTGCTGCAGAATCTGGGGGCAGCAAGAACAGACAAGAACCTGCTGCAGCTGAACCATGCCAGAGCCTTTGAGCAGAGAAACGTGACCACCCGTGTGGGTGAACTCAGCAGCTCATGTGCCCAAACACACAGGCCCCTTCCTGAGCTATATTTGGTGGCACGTCCGTGCACGGCTTCCTTTTATGCCCTGGCCTTTGTTCAGCTCCTGTTTGTTGTTCAGGAGCTCTGTCCCGGGTCATCCCGGGTTTCCTTCGGGCGGGCCGGGGACGTTCCCTTCCCCTGGAAGATGAATTGCACGAGCTCAGGGTTTCTGTTCCCGAGGCTGATTTGCCTGGATGCTGAACATTCCCACCTCGCATTTTTGGCGTGACGGGCGGGTGTCGCAGCCTTGCAGCATCTTCCCGCTAAGAACAGATGCTATTTTGGCCCCGGGCTCACGTTGCATGCCACATCCAGAGCCACTTGGGTCTGGGGGCATGCGTGTGCACA
The DNA here is from genome assembly GCF_011077185.1 of Oxyura jamaicensis. Classification (NCBI taxonomy): domain Eukaryota; kingdom Metazoa; phylum Chordata; class Aves; order Anseriformes; family Anatidae; genus Oxyura; species Oxyura jamaicensis. Next base: position 2,526,979 of record NC_048910.1, read on the forward strand.
CCCTGCTGCCATGGAGTGGCACCCCTGGGGCACGCCAGGCACATCTCTGCTGCCTGCTGGCTCCCATGGCATCTGCATTTCAGGGAGCTGGAGGACACGAGGAGCTCATCCATCCATCCCTGCTCTGCTTCCAAGGGCCAGGTTGCCTGCTAAGGGCTGGGGTTTGCAATCCTGCACCTGGTAAAGCTGTGAGTGGGGCTTGGGCATCAACAGAGCAAGGGTTTTGTTTGTGAAAAATAAGTCTGGCCTGCAGCCACGGAGATACTCGGTCAATAACTGTTCTGTGGGTCTCAGGCTGGAGCCAAGTGCTGCTGGTGGGAGGCGGGATGGGGCCGGGAGTGCAGGCACATCGGGATGCACCCCACGGCTGGAGCACCGTGCTCGAGCCCCAGTGTCACTCTGGGGCTGGCAGGGAGGTGCTTTCCTCTGCTAGAGGGAATTTCATGATGAAAAGAAAACGAAACAGTGCAAGTTTTCTGTTTTAAGGTTTTCTGTTTTGAGAGATTGTTTTGACCAAAAGGCAAAGTCTTCTGTTCTCTTGGCTGATCGGGGTTTTGAAGCAAAGTGGACATTTTCCAGTAGGCGTTGACTTTTTGACAAAATGAGAGAACTCCAAGAAGCAGATTTATTCCAGCAAAATAGTTTCTAGCTGAAGCCTCTTTCCTCCCAACTCATCTCCAGCCAGCTCAACTCATTATTGCTGTTGAGATTGGATGTTGCCTGATCCGAGGGCTATTGTACAAATATCTTTTTTCCATGCATAATGATTAAAAGGTGGGCTCTCATTTAAAGCAGAAGAAACATTAAACAGGAAAGTCTCCATCTTTAGGATCATTCAAAACCTGGCCAGACAGCCCTGAGCAGGCTGCAGCTGAGCCTGCCTCGGGGAGGCAGGTGGGACTAGAGGATCTCCAGAGGTGCCTCCAGCCTCAGCAGGGCTGTGAATGAGGCGATGTGCTTTAAGACTTGGGGCCTCCCTTGGGGCAGCGAGATACCAGAAACTGCAGAGGCTTGACCTCGTGCTCAGTGAAATTCCTTCTGGCTGCTGCTGGGGACCTACAAGCACGGCTCTGTCCTGGTGTTTCAGGACAGGCTGGGAGAAGGGGACCCTCTTGCAGCAGGACCGGGTGTACTGAGGAGGTCGGGGTCTGTGAGCTCGGTGCAGTCCTTGCCCCAGAGGGCTTCCAGGCTGGGCAGGGAGGAGAGGAAGATGGGCGTGAATGCTTTGCTTCCTGCTTCTAGCCCCAGGAGTGGGGGTATGGGGAAGCTGACTCAATCTTCCAGGAAATCCATGGACGAGTAGCTCCATCCCTTGGTCCTCACCTGCTGGAGGCTCCGCAGCTACAAGGGATCCTTCTTTTTGTGATCAGTTTGTATCCTGGTGCCTGTTGCTTGCAGCTGCCTGCAGGCTGCAGCTCAGCACACTGCCCGGGTGTCCCTGTCCCTGCTGCAGGACCACCGAGCATCCAGCACCGCTGCCTCCAGCACCACATCCTGACCCTCTGGTAACAGCACCACGGGGCTGTAGCTGACCACAGCGGGGTGCAAGTGCTCCTTAAGGGAGAGGTGGCCTCTCCCAAAGCCCCTCTGGGAGCAAGAGGGTGTCCCCCATCTCTCGTCCAGCTGGCGGTTGGACCAGGCTGCTGGGTGGAGAAGGAGGTGTTTTCTGCAGTAACTTCTGATCTGATCTTCTCCATTCAGCCTGGAAGCTGAGAAACCCTTCTCAGCCAGAGATTGGGATGTCCATCAAAATGGTCACTGGACAGGGCTGCTCCAGCAGCCACGTGGGAGTTGTTGGTGGGGATTTGCCAGGACAGTCCTTGAGCTGCTGCTGAACCATTCCAGCTCTGCTTGAGCACTGGGATAACAGCAGCACGGGGAGCTCTGTGGGGATGGTCAAGCTGAACCTGGAGTCTGGGTGTGAGCCACCCTGGCAGTCTCGCACCATCCTTTCTATGCTTGCTTGCTGCACATGTGCTGTCTTTTCCTCTTCTTTTTTGGCTGAGTCATGTTAAAGGATGTGTCAGTAAAGGGAAAATATGTGGCTTTCCTGAGTAATCCACTTATGTGAAACTCTGTTGGGACTGCAGATTACAAAAGAGGCAGGAAGGAGGAGAGCTGGAGCCCGGAGCATCCTTCCCGTTCCTGTGGGATGCAGGAGCCATCAGACACAAGCCCAGCAACACACCAGTTAATGTTCAGGCTGTCTCTCTGGACAAAAAGGCAGCGCTACATAGCTGGGTGGGCCCCTTGGCATCCACAGCTCCTGCTGCGTGCTTCACGTCTGAAAGATGCACGATTCCATCCAGGAATCTTTCAGAGGAGAGGTGCTCTGAATTGAACTGGCCAGATAGAGCTAGCTGTGGTCGTGGCATGGGATCACTGCGGGAGCCTCAGCAGGCGCCTGCTTCTTGGGGTTGCCTTGCTTCTTGGGGTAATGGCACAGCAATTAGGTTAAAACAAATATTAGCTTGAAGCTGTGCCTATAACTCGAATCTCATCACTCTATTCTTGATGCGAGGCTTGATTGCAAAACCTTCTGTTTAATTTGTATGAGCCTGATGGCAGCTGCTTTAGCGGGCTGAGCGTGAGCCAGGCCGTCCGCTGCCGGGGAGCTGCAGCACTGCTCTGTGCTGGGCCGGTGTCCTCACGGTGCTGTCTGCGTTGTTCTGGTATTTGCTGGGGTGGTGTCTGAGCACAACCAGATAGGAAGCTGGCCTTGGAGGCTGCGAGGAGGGAGAATACTCTTTTCCTTCCTGTGGAGCTGTGCGTAAGCTTTTGTTCGGGCTGTTTGTAAACGTCACCAGATTCATGTCTGGATTTAGGTTTTAGTTGTGCTTCAGCATCTCCTCCCTGTACCTGTTAGAAGTGGGACAAAATGCCCAGGGGCATGCCCTGCTTTCACTGCAACCAAAATGCTGTGGGGCTGTTGCACGGGGCACAGATGAAGGATGCTCCATGGGGGCAGCTCCCGGCAAAGGAGGGAGGAAGAGCCCTGGAGGAGCAGAGCATCCCTGCTGCTCTCCTCCACAGCAGCAATTTCCTCGCTCCTGTTTGCTGCCTGAGAAACAGAGACTCCTCTCACCTCTAGCTGTGGGCAAGGCTTTCCCTGTGCATGCACAACAGCCTCCTGTTGACCTTGCAGAGACGCATTTTACAGGTCTGGTACGGCAGCCAGGTGGGCAGGGGTGGGAGCAGCTGAGCCTGGTGAGGGTGGACTGCAGGGGGACTGCCCCAGTCACCAGACCAGCTTTGAGCTCAGTCTCTAGATCCAGAGCGTTAGCCAGGAGGCTGCCCCATCCCCTGGCACCTCCTGGACTTCAGCTCTGCTATGAGAAGTAATCGCAGTGTGGCTCTTCTGGAGGCAGCACGTGGCTTGGTGCCATGAGGGTCTGGTACCCAGCGCCGAGCGCTTTGGCCCCCATGCCTGGGGCTCCCTGGCACGTGCTGCTCTCTGCCTGGATGATGCTCTCTGCCTGGACTTGGGTTTTTGGCTGCTTTGTGTTGCATTTTGCCTGGGGCTTCCTTCTCATGCGGAGAGGGCAAGCGTTAGGTTGTGAGGGGCAAGTCCTCACTGGGAAAATCCTCCTCCCCTCCTGCTGGAGTCCTTAACCTGAGCACAGAGCCTCTGCAGAGCTCTTCTGCTGTGGGAAGGACATGAACTTTTGACTCTTTCTGACTAATGCTGGAAGCTGCTATCCCTCCCTGCATGCCTGCACTGCCAGCCTGGTTTCTCTCCCTTCATTTTTTCTGATTTCATCTGACCCCAAATCCAGTCCTTGCTGTGCACAGGGTAACTGCGGTGTGTGTTAACCACCAGCTCGGGGTGGTTCAGTGCTTGTGCAAAGACTGGAGGTGCTGGGAGCTGTGGCAAGATCCCTGGGGGGAAAATGCAGGTCACTGTGTTGCAGCATCCCTGAAGCAAATTAATGTGTGCCTGTGGAAGAGGAGCACTGTGACAGCAGGAAGCTCAGTTTTCTATCCAAATACTGACTAGGTTATGTGGGGAAGGTTTGCAGGCTGCAAGGAGCCTGAACTGCTAGCTCAGAGTCTTGTACTGGGAGCAGGCACCCTGCTCTGGGCAGGACCCACAGCTGTCTGTGCTTGGCTCTGGGTACAAGGCTTGGAGCATCACCCCTGATGTGTGTGAGCCCTGCAGGAGGGGCTGGGTGCATCTGCTGAGGAACTGTGGATGGAAAGTATTGCATTGGACTTGTCAGCTAGCAGTGAAAAATGGCCATCCTTCCAAGGAAGCCCTGGCTAATGCCTTAGCAAAGTGATTACCGGGAAAAATGTGGTCATTACTTGTACTTCGGTAGGCTTTATTTAGCTCTGGTATCCCCACGGTGCTGGACACCCGAAACAGCAACAACAAGAGGGTGATGCTGGGCCAAGGACACGTGTAAGGACTTCCACCAGCTTGTTGCTGCTGAAGCAGAAAGTGAAATTTGGTACTGGTGAGCTGGGAGCGCGCAGCCCTCCCTGGAAAGCTTCCCAAAGCAGGGATGTCAGCAATAAGGCAGTCACAGGGACGATGCTGTCGGTGGCTTTACTCCATGGTGTGTGTCCTGCTGCCATGTGTCCTGGTGCTCCCCCTGCCCTGGCACCTCTGGGGACAGCCAGAGCACTTGGGAAGGTGCCGTGGTGTTAGTCCAGAGACGGCGTGAGAAAGCACAGCTCCAGGTGACTCAAAAGCCCCAGACACCAGTATTTGTGGTGGTGTTTCCAGCAGACCTGCCACAGGAGCATCCCGTGGTGGAAGAAAGCAGTGCAGGGAGACTCTGAAAGCTCTGACTGCGAGGACCACAACACACATGTTGATCTGTAAATGGCAATAACATCTCTGGCTTCCTTGGTAGCGTTTATTTGGGTGAAACGACATGCCCGATTAAGCTTTTTGCAAGATCTGACTCACAATGAGGCTTGCTGCATTGCTCTGTCACTGAGAGCTGTGGGAGGTCTGCAAGAGTCATTAAGTGGAAGCCGTGTTGTAATAACACCCCACGCCGGCTCACTTCCAGGCAAAATCAGAGTAGCTCAAACGATGTGGTCTTTCCAAATCTATTTCTTTACAAACACACAAAGTATTGAGGTTTTTATCCCAACATACAGCAGCCTGGAGGGCTTCTAAGGCGGTTGTCCAAGCCCTGATGCAAGGTGTACAGCTCTGCTGCAGAGGGTTTGTTATCACCTGGTGCCTTCAGACATCCAGAGGGTGGTCTTAGGGCCTGCAGAGTGCAGGGGGGTGGCACTGGGCACAGGGCTTATGTGGAAGCAGTGATAGCAAACCCCCAGCTGGCTGGGGCTGGGGTCGGTGAGGTGAGGGATGAGGTGTCAAGGTGGGGAACTGGGGGAGTGCACGTCTGGGGACAGAGCTGTCATGGTGGCCTCAGAAAAGGGCCCAGCTCCAGAGCCTGATCTTACTGGGAGGTGCAGGAGGGTGAGGAGCATCCCTTGGTGCAGCCCACTGAGGGGCTGGGGGCTGCCACTGGGGTCTCCTCCCAGGCAAAATGTCCTGCCAGAAGTGGCACAAACACATCTGCAGCCCAGGCTGGGGAGGAAAACACAGGAACCTCTCTTGCTGTGGAGGCCTTGAAGACATTTGTGGTCACCAGCACTCTGGGAGCTGTGGAGCAGCATGTGCTACTCTCTGCTCTGCAGTAGGCAGAGATGCCATGGAGTTAATTGGTTAATTCCCAATTAATTGGGAGTTAATTGGTTAATTGCTGCCTTGGACAGCTCCTTACAAGGTGTGTTAGGAGGCTGAGGATGTGGGGATGTGATGCTGGCTGCATCCCTGCCCTGCCATGTGAGAAAGAGTTGGTAATGCTGCTGATTGATCCAAAACCAAGTCTATTTCTATCAAAGATATTCCTGGATGAAAAACATTGTCTCACTTTCTTTGGTCTCTGATGTCCAACGAGCAACAGCCATGCTCCCAGACAGGCACTGTGCATGCTCAGGGCTCTGCAGAGCTTGCTCTTCCACCCCCTTGCATTGCAGTGACTTGCAGGCAGGTTGCGCATGGACTAATGCTCTCTGCAAGCTGCTGCACGGTAGCCTGATGTACCAGCATGCCAAAGATTAACCCGTATTGCTTGCATTCGCTCCTCACAGCCCTGTGCTTTGTAGGGTCTGTGTGAGGAAGAAGGTAGTGTCAGGTATTGGGGGGTACTGGGGTTTGGGTAGGGGTAGATGGCACAGCTGTGACTGCTTTGGGGAGCTGGTTGCCTTCCCTCCTGTGCAGTTTATCCTAAAAATGGCATCAAAGGAAGATAAAGCAGGAAAAGGAAGATATTTACAGATGGCTTGGGGCCACGGAGGGTTAACTGCTGCCTGAGCTCATAGACCAGTGTTGTGGAAGTTGAGCAATCTGGGATTTATTATGGAAACTCAAACCAGGAATTAGGAAGGAGAGCTCTAGCCAGTCAGAGCGCTTTCTCAGAGGACTGAAGCCCAATTTCTCCAAGCTAAGCACTAATTTGAGGTGGCAATGCCAGAATTTCTTGCAGGGGCCTCTGGGACACAAAGCACGAGCAGGCTGATTTGTTTGAGCTGTGCCACCAGCTCTGCACGCCAGGTTACTGCTCTGCCGTGTGTCCCTTGCCCACTGGGCTCACAAAACACCCGTTGTTCCCCAGGCACCGCTTCCTCCCCTGCACCGGCTGGAAACGATGGTGCCAATTTCTCACCATCGCCTTCCCCCTGGCCACAGAGGTGAAATCCTCCCCGTGGATGTGCCCTGCCCCAGGAGGCATAAAATCTGAGGAGGCGATGGTTTATGGCCAGGTGCTGGGGACCAGGAAGGGTTCCTCAGCTGAAAGCCTAATTCTCTGGAGAAAGACGAGGCTTTGCTCTCCATCTGGGCTTGTTTTTTTTTTTTGGAGGCAATCAGGGTTTAGAGGTGGATTGGTACCCATGAGAAAGAGTGCCCAGCTGTGCCCAGTGTGACTGGGCTGGCTCCCTCTGCCCAACACCGTGGCTGCAGATGTGCTCAATATTTTTGGTTTCCTCCCCCAGAATCTCACAGTTAACTGGGGAAATATTATCCTGCCAACTCCTCTGCTGATCCTGCCGGTGCCGCCGTCCGCGTGCAGTCCCCGCTCCGTCCCGGCTCCCTGCCAGCCCTGCTGCCGGCTCGGTGGGGTTGCTCACCCGCTGCTGGCATGGGGGCACGCTCGGCGCTCGCTGCCTGAGAATGGGGTTTTTATTTTCCATGTGCCTTCAGCCTTTTGTGCGCAGGCTGTCCTGAAGTGACCTCAAGGCTCTGGCTGTGTGCTGTACATGTTCTGCAAGAGGAAAACGTGGCGGGACTCCAGATGAACTTGGAAGGCCTCAGTTTTCCCCTTGGTGCTGAGTGGGTGAGGCAGGGAAATGCCTGCGAGAGGCAGGAGCTGTGCTGTGTCCTGGTGGCGATGGTGGTTTCATCCCAGCAGCGGTGGCTGTGTCAGGGCTGGTTTGTCGGGCCCTCTGCTTGCACGGAGGTGTTGCTCTCTAGCTGATGGTAGACATCAGCTTTATTCCCTGTCCCGGCAGCGTTCCAGCAGCACGGGCAGCAGCTTGGCTGCCTGTGGAGGATGAGTTTTCTGACTATCCCTGACTGGAGATGGCACGGGGAGCTTCAGGATGAGCAGCGTGCGGGGCCTGCAGCCAGCCTCACTGAGCTGTCGGGGTAGCAGGGGCTCGGGGAGGGCCAGGCAGCAGATGCATTCTTAATGATCTTGGGGAAATCTCTGTACCCGTGCCACAGTGGGATGGAGAAGAGCTCTGTGGCATTGTATAGGCACCCTGGAGCTGCTTGTTGGCTTGGCTGGCTGCTCCGAGGCCAAGCGTGAGCCCTGCAGCACCTCGGGGCTCTGCCCCAAGCAGCAGGGGCTCCTCGGGGCTGGAGCAGGGTGGCAGCGGGTGGATAGAAAGTGCTTGGAGGCAGATGCAGGGCCACATGTGAACATCTTGTTCTCTGTGTCCTACTTTGTCCTGCGCTGTGAAGCACGGGCCAGCGCGTCTCCAAGGGGAGAAAATGCCCAGAAATTCCACAGACCCTTCAATATCGTTTCTGTTCTACAGCGAGACAAAAAAGGTCCCTTTGTGCGAGGGCTGAAAGAAATAGCCCAGTCCCACAGCCTCCCTGAAGCCTTAATGTCAACTATTTGCCTCCTTGTGCTTGCACACAAACAAGCACTTTCTCTTGCCTGTCCCTGCTCTGGTTGCTCCCCCAGCTCCGTGTCCTCCTCGGTGACACCAGCGGTACCCTGCCACCTCCTGCTAGGGCTCCTGTGGGTGGAGATGCAGGATCACTTGGGGAAGTGGGCTGGGAAGCAGCAGAAAGACAACTAAAGCTGGTTTTGGAAAGAAATGACCAGTTTGTGCTGCTTTTAATTCAAGGGGCTGCTGCATGTGTGATAGCAGGAGGTGAATTCTCGCTTGCAGATACAGGCATGGGGAGCTGGTGGATGTTCCCCTCTCCACCAGCCTGGCTCAGTATCTCATTCTGCTCTTGCCTGGATATTGCCTGTCCTGCTTAGGTGTCAGATGTCCTCCTGGTGTGACAATCAGATGAATAGCTGCACACAGCCCGTGGCAGCTGAGGAACCACCCCTGCTATTTTAGTTGCTGTTTGTACATACACACACTGCAGTGTCCTGGGTGTGATCCTGGCACCCAGCTTTTTTCTGTCAAGTTCCCTTCCCCTTCTTAAGAAGAAAAAATAGAAGCGCAAAAGACTATAACATGTCTGCGAAGTAGAAACAAGTTACTCAAAGGCCAGCAGCATTCCTGCTGTTTTGTTCATTCAGCAGCCTGCACATGTGCTGAGCACAGCTCCTGTCCCCAGCCCTGAAACCTGGCACACTGCTGAGCGTGTTGTAAAACATCTCCATGAAACTGGGAGGCTGTGGTGGCTGCTGTGGGAACTCTTGGTTTTGGTTCCTTTATGTTCCACTGTCAGCTCTCCCTAACTCATGACCAGTTCAGAGGGAAGCTGGTCCCAGTAACCCAGCCTGGACCTGGGATGTGCTCACTGAGGTGACTCTCCTGGAAGGTGAGGTGATGGAGGGGATGTGGCCTGTGTGGGTATGCACTTTGCTGCCTCTTGTCAGCACCTTTCAGAAGTATCTGGGGTGATGTGGTTGCACCTGCTGGGGCAGGAGCTTGGCTGACTGCTACTGGGCTTCACCCTAGGGCTCAGCCTCCAGCGCACCCAGAGCCCCTTGGAGGCGGTGGCTGGGCACCACCAGCTCCACCTGATGTTAGGTCAGGCCCATCCTGGAGCACACAAATAAAACCTTTGTGATGCCATTTGTTTGGATGTTTTTTCACTGTGGCCCTAGCTCTCAGGTAGGGTTTCTCTCCTTCCTAAGGTCTTTCATGGGGTATATTGTGTGTTCCCAAATTCCCCCTGCTGCCTCTTCTGTTGATCTTTTCCTCCCTGAGCCCTTTCAGAGCCTGTGATCATCTCTTTCCATCTCTACAAAACAGCTTCCCAGTTCATATGTTTGGGGAGGAGTTTGGGTTGGAAGCAGTTCATGGAGCATTTCAAACAGTAAAGTCAGATGAATGAATAAAGGATGGTTTTGTTGCTCTTATCCTTTCATCGGCTTTGTTTGGTTTCCAGCAGTTCTTTTTGCAATTGCTGTTCCATCTGGCTCCTCACTGAGGGGTCAATTTAAAATCTTTCTGAAGATGAGTGAATTGCTGTTGAGTTGTATAAGGGCTGAAGCTGACTTCTGGTGAAGTAACATTTGTAAGTTGCTTAAGCTGAAAGGCTGAAGTATCTTTGGACAGGAACCCTGAAGGCAGGAACCTCCTGTCCTGGAAATCCCTGGGTGATGCAGGTTAAGCTGAGAGAGTGTAAAATACAGTGTTATGGTATGTCTGATGCTCTGTCAGACTTCTTGGAGGGATGGAGGTGGTCCCCAGCCCGGGCCATGGGGAAGATGGGATGGGTACGGCGTGGGGCTAAAGCCTGAGTGAGTGGTGGGGAGCTGAACTGCAGGGACTGGTGTTTGCTCAGACCTAGGACCTGTGTGTGAAGCATCATCATCTACCAGTTCATCAGAGGCTTCTTCCAGGGTAGGAATTTGATATGATGGGAAATGTCTTCCTGATCCTAAATAGCTATAAATTAAATAGCTATAAATTAGAATGTCTTGCAGTAAGCTCTGGTTTAACACCTGCTGGCAGAGAGGCCAGAACACATTCAGATGAAAACAAGATGCTCGTCTAGTTAGAGAAATCAGCTGTTGCTGTCTTCCCACCTCAGATGAGCATTATTTAGTGCTGTATTTCTGTTTGGCTGTAGAAAAACAGATGCTTCTATTTGTTTGAGGTGGGATTTCTCCAGTCAAAGGAAGACACTGTGATTCCCACCCCAGGTGCTCCATGAGGAGACTTCCCACCGCCTCTGGTGTGCTGCAGGACCACAGAGGCTGGGGGCCCAGAGCCTGTCAGCAAGGGCTGGCTTAAAAAAAATGAAAGAACAGAGGGGAAAATAGAGTTCTAATTATTGCGAGCTTTTAAAAACACAAAATAGAAGTGTATTATTTCAGAGTTCCCTTTGCAGTGCGTAATTTCATTTCCTCCCCCCATTTGCTTTTACTATGTGCTCTGGGTGCTGTCAGAACAGCCTGATTTATATGTGACAGCCTTGGCTGTTTTTCAGGCGGGTCTCTCTAAATATAAGGGTGTGAAAGCTGTCCCACTGCCAGCAGCACGCTCAGAATTAACTCGCCCGAGTGGCAGCATGGAGCGATGTGCTGGGCTCTTTATGGCTTACATGCCTTTCATAAAGAGCAGCCCTCCTTTCACTCTCTTGGGGAGCTTTTTCCTTTTATTACATTGAATATCTCAACCTGTAGCTGGAGAAAATAAAATGGAACAAGCAGTGGCTGTTACCTTGCTGTTTCTCTGCTACCAGCTCCCTTGTGTGCTGTCAGAGTTGCAGTGCACAAGGGAGATGTTCGTTGACCAAGGGTTGTAGCAGAAGAGCTTTGTCTAAAGTTTTCTTCCCATCTTGAAGTGTATAAGGAAAACTGTAACACAAGGGAAGGTATACAGCATAGCCTGCTTGCTTTAAATGCCTGGATATTAGCATTGGAAGATCAGGCAAAGTCTTAACTGACAGCCTGAACAGCACTTAGCATGTGCTTTAATGCTCTAGTTAATACAGAAAAGTTGTGTTTACAGCATAACCTTCCTTCTGTGCTAGTCTGTGAACAAAATCTCCTCTTTTGCTGGTGGGAGGCCCTGCCAGTGGGAGCTGCTGCTTTTCTGGATGCAGAAAGGAGAAATGAGGTTCTTTGGCTGTCAGTGATTCGATAGACTGGAACAGATCAGTTGGAAGGGACCTGCAAAGGTCGAGTCCCACTGCCTGAGAGCTTCAGGGCTAACCAGAAGTTAAAGCCTTACTATTAAGGGCATTATCCCAATGCCTCTTGAACACTGGGGCATCTGCCACCTCACTAAGAAACCTCTTCCAGTGTTTGACCACCCTCATGGTAAAGATTTTTTTCCTAAGCAGTAGATTTTTGGTTTGAAATTGGCTGTGTCCCAGTTCTCATAGGAATTGTAGTTCTTTTTGGTGGCTTCCATTTTAATTTTGATATTGCCCATTTTCATTCAGCAGCTCAAACGGATCATTGTTTGAGTTTTTTTTAATGTGGTTCTCTGAAGTGTGTTGCTGTGGTATCCCAGCAGTCGTTAGTCTGATTTAATTGCCTGGTTGCATGGGGCTGGCTGGAGGCTTGTGCTGCCTGGCCACTGCGAGGTGACCCAAGCGGCTCCCTGGCTCTGGTCCCGCTGCTGCCCATATGGTAGGGATGGCAATTTTTGCATGCAAATAAGGTGTTGTGATTTGATTTTTGGAACAAATGTATTTGTAAATGCCAGGATACATCTCAGAAATGCTTCTTGAAGGGTATAAAGAGCTCATGGCATGGCTCTACGTATGTAGTATGGGGAAACCCAGGGGCTGGGTCTCTGTGCTGGGAAGAAGAGAAATGCTCTCTAGATCTGAAGTACCTAGATTCTTAAAAGGTTTAAACTTTTCCAGATTAGGAGTTGAGGATTCTGTGTGAAGTGGTCTGGCTGACTTTCCTGAGCATTTTAGAGAGGTTTTAATGTTGGAGGGATTTGCAAAGGTCTGCCAGGCAATGTTTGCAGGAATAATGGCCACAGGTGTAAAATCAGCATCCTTGTAAAACAAACTGACTGCAGATACTTGTGCCTTGAGCCCACGGCTGTCCCCAGATAAGCAGGATGTGAGCAGGATGAGATTTTGGCCAGCTACAAGGTTAGAAAGCTAAAGTATGACCTGGAACTGCACCTGCCCTGTAAGCCTGAGTGGGTTTAACTTCATCTTTCCCACCCGAAGGCTGGCAGACATGTAGCAGTGTGTTACATGGTCCCATCCCACAGGGAGCCGCTCCTGGCAGCCCCCTGCAGTGGGGCAGGGGGTGCTGTGGGCTGCCTGGCTGGGTGGGTGTGCTGGGGGGATGCCCACAGCCCTGTGGAGCTGGGTCAGACTCCTGTGTTCCCTTGATGGTAGTTTAAAAACAAACAAATGATCAACGCTGCTTTTGTGCATGGGTTTTCAAAGGCTCTCTTGCTGAGGTCAATGGGAATTTGGGGGTTGGATGAGTTTTGTTCCAGGAGGAAAAAAAGTGAAGCTAACCTGGTGTTTTTTTCCAGTCCCATTCTAGATATTATGTCTCTTGGGGCTCTCTCTGGAAATCATGCACGTAGAGGGGTTTTTAGCTTTATACTCTGGGGTTGCTACTTTCAGCAGAAGTGTGTGAAGTTTAATGGTGCAAGGGTGAATGCTGGAGAGATGTCCATGTGCTGCAGGGGCCTGGCTCAGCTCGAGGGCTCTTGGCTGGCCCAAAGGAAGGGCAGCCTTCAGCTGGCCTTAAGCATAAGTGAGGTGCCCTCGTGCCCTTGGCCCCTTAGTCTTGTAATCATCACTTTCAGCCACTTTCTGATCTTGTTTTTTCACTCAGCTTCTGTATTCTCATTTGATATTTCTGTCTTAATTGTTATCCCAGGGGAAGGAGTCAGAGTTCAGAATTATGTCTGGTTTGTGATCCCCAGCTACAGCATGGGGTGGGACGTGGATGGAGCACTGGGCACTGTGTTCTTGTGTCTTCTCAGTGTGCCCACTGACCAGGCCGGGCAGTGAGAGATGGTGCAGAAAATGAGTTGGAAACAGATCAGAAGAGAATGGTTGGTTGGGGGTGTGTGGGGGAAGTCCTGGTGGCTGCAGGGAGCAGCCCAGCTGGTGCCTGTGGCCTGTACAAGGTGCTGCATGTCCTGGGCTGATTGCTTGTGGCAGTGGGACGGGGGACACAGGACAGGGGTGCGGCCTGTTGCAGGCCCATGCAGTGCGTGGCAGAGCAGCACAGGCAGTGTTATCAGGCTGTATTATCAGGCTGTGCTCCCGGCCATGTTATCAGGCCATGCTCCCGGCTGTGTGCCCGAGGGAATCCCAGGCTGGCACCAGGGCAAGCGAGGAGCGTGTTGGAGCGCTTCCCCTGGAGCATCCCGTGAGGAGACATCTCAGAGATCATCAGATAAATCCCAGGCTCAGCCTGCGACGTCCGGCCCTAATCCCGGCACTGCAGCGGGATGGGATGGAGGTCAGCCCTGCATGCTCCGGGAAGCCTTTGCCAGGCCACTGGGACAGCTTGGAGATGGGTCTCACTGGCAGGTGCTCATGGAGCAGAGGAGTTGATCTCTCTGGAGGACTTCCAGGGATGTTTGTGGAGCCTTTTCTCCCTGCGCTCTGACAACACTCCCAGGCCAGTAGCCAAGCACAAGCTGTAAACAAGTGGTGGCTGCTGACCCACTCCCATGTTCCTCTGAGATGCCATCAGCTCCGGGCTTTCCCTTGGCTTTTTTCTTCTCTCTAGTGCTTTGTGTTCCCATCCTCCGCTCCCCGAGCTGTTGTGGCATCTATCTCCTTGTACACCCCTCGACATAGCCCATGAAAAGGGTGGAAGCCTGATGGGCCAGGGCTCTGAGGAAGGGGGACATTTTTCTTCTCTCTCTGGGGTTCCTCTGTTCACAGCTGGCTTGGGAAGGGCTGGAAGGTCAGAGGAGAAATCTCTGGGACTTGCAGCAGGCTCTGTTCCAGCACCCCAACATGGGCAATTTGGAAGGCAGGTCCTGTGGCCTCACCTGGGTCTTTCTTCACCAAAGCACCCACAATTGCCCAGGAGTGTGCACCTGTCGGGAATCCAAACTTTAGCCTGTCACCGAACTTTCCCACCTCTACAGATATCCACACTGGGGCTGCTGTCCATCACGCTGCCTTTTTCTTCCTCACCGTTTGGGAAATTGTAAGAACCTTTCATTTTCTTGCCCTGTGAGATGTTGCTCTAGCACTTGAGCAATGCAGTTGGGCCCAGGGCTCTTGCAAAACCCCAGCCTACATGAATATCACATCAGCAGTAGTATTTATCCAGGATCAAAACAATACTGTGCAAAGACTGAAATATTAGCGCATGCACGTGTCCTCCTGCTCTGAACTCGTGAGTGTGGCTGGCCTCTTCTCACCAGAAATGCTCTGGACTGGGAGCATCTGGCTGGGTGCAGCCCAGGTGGGTGTTCCAACAAAAACAGCGGGCGTGCAAGCGAGAGGTGTGGGTCAGAGCCACATCTCATCACTGTAACCCTTGTCCTTCCCTCTTCCACCACCTCGTGTTGCTCATTCCTTGCATTTTTGTTGCAAATCTGGTAGCTTGGGCGAGGGACTGAGCTGGAGCTTTCTGTTTGCTTTGCAAACCATCTAGCACGTTTTGTCGTGGGGCTATATGCAGAAATAGCTCACCATCTCCTTACGGTGTGGTCCTGGCCCTCTTCCAGCCTGTGCTTGCTTTGTTAAGAGCTATTGCTGCCGGTGTGGTTGTTGCTGTCCCCGTCACCCTTGCAGGCCCCTGGTAGCATCCTGCAGCTGTTGGGGCTGTCCTCGGAACAGGTGGCGAGGTTTCGCTGCACCCTGGGGGCACGCAGCGCTCCTTCCCCATCTCTGCAGCTGCTGAGTCAAACTCACAGCCCTGCCATGTGCTGGGGCCAGCCGCCCAGGTTTCCCTCGGGGTGTTTATCTATTTTAATGATTTTTTAGTTTATAATAAAGACTTGAGCTACAACTTCTAAAAATGAGAAGGACTCCAGATCAGCTCTCCTTTTGGTGCCTTGTTTGTGTTGCATTTGGTGCCAGATCCTCGTGCATGTTGGCTTGGAAAATAGTTGGATAGTCCTTTAATGTGACTAAACCTATTACAGAGTTTCTTTTCTGCAAACTAGCCTGACAAGTTAATTGTAAAATAATTCTGTAACAAAGGGTTAAAAGCTGCAAGTACAGAATGAGAACAAGCCGTGGAAGGGCTGTGGACTATCTTGGCTTGTCAAAATGAACACGTCCCTTCAGCACAGCATGTCACCCTCCGAAAGCTCGTAGCTCAGAACAAGGCAGGTTTTGGCAGGGCTTTTCCCTCTTGTAAAGCTGAGAGCATGTAGCATAGGTATGGAACAATGGAACTTTATAGCAACAGAATTTCACTGAGACATCTTTCTTTTTTTTTTTGGGGGGGGGGTTGGGGTGTATGGAAAGTTTTTTCCTGCGAGCACATTGGGCTGTTTCTATTTATAAGCCTGGGGAAGAGCCCGTGCTGCCTGCGGGGCTGCTCGGCCCCATGCAGGGCCCTCGGCTCACCCTGTGGGGCCCTGAACAGCACAGGAGTGGCACCAGGGGTGACACAGGGCGAGCTCAGTGCTGGACATGAACCTGCAGCATGAGTGAGTGCAGTTGGTGCAAAGCAAATTCAAAGTCCTGCTACAGGCTGCGGGAGCAGGGAGCCCACAGGATGCGGCTTGGTGCAGAAGGCACAGGATATACACTTTTTTTCCCACTCTTTTTGTCCCCATGGTTTTGGTAGAGAACAATCTGAAGCAGCTTCTTTAAATGCTCTCACTTCTCGAACATGGAGCTCCAGGCTTTTTTTGTGCTATGTGTTTTTTAAATGATTGGCATGTGAGTGAAAACCAGCTGGTTTTATGAAAGTTATTGTATCTTGGTAATACTTCATGAATTTAATACCAGTGGTCTGATTTGTGATGATCTAGGTCTCTCTTCCTCTTCTGGATTACTTTTTCTCTTGGGATTTTCCGCTGTGTGAAGTTTCTCTTGAGCAGACTTCTTCCCAGCTACACTCAGTCTAATGCCTCCAGCCATTTCTACCAATGCTGGAGGCACAAGACGTGGGTGATTGAGGGTTTTAGGGCAGAAAGCTAAGCCTGGAAAGATCTTCGGTGTGGTTTAGCCATACTCTCAGCAATTGTGGGCATTGCTCAGTGCTGCAGAAATGAGATCTGATTTAAAATATAGGCACAAAGGCTGGAAGTGGTGGATGCCATCTACCTTTCTTGCATGGGTTATCTGAGTTTTGTTCCTGAATAGCTGCCAGGTGTTGCCCTGCTCTCCTCTCCCATAGTGCTGCATGGCCCTCCGTGTTCATAGCAAAGCCTTCACTGACCCAAGCTGTGGTCTTCAGCTCCAAAATGTGTCCTTGGTGTCCCCGAATGCCTCCTTCCTTCTGCCCCTTCCCCAAAGGGGTAAGAAGCCAGGAGGCAGCCAGCTGCGTTCCCGTGCTCTCATGCTCTCTTTCTTGGCTTGCAGAGCGCACCCAGCCCTCAGCCAACGTGGGCCTGCCCAGCCACCTCATCCAGTGCCACCGCCCGCGTCCTGCCTACACCACCCACACGGCCCCGGTGGTGAAGATGCTGGTTGAGCAGGATGACTGGAGGAAGGCTGCAGCCGCCCGCCCTGCATGGAGGGAGCCAAGCCCAGAGCCTCCAGGAACCGCTTCTGCGGAGGAAGCCCCAGCGCCATCGGTGCTGAGTGGAGGTGGCAGCTGTGCTGGGGTGGGGAAGGGCTCCCTAAGAAAGTCCACGGCTGAGAGCAGCTTGTTGTCACGAAGTGCTCGCAATAAGGTTATTTTTGCAAGAAAACCTCCCTTGTGTGTGGTACCGTGTGGCTCCCTGGCATGTTCCAGCAAGAAGAAATGACTTGTCTGCAGCTGGAAATGAAAAAAGAAAAAGGCAACT
This sequence comes from Oxyura jamaicensis, assembly GCF_011077185.1. Taxonomy (NCBI): domain Eukaryota; kingdom Metazoa; phylum Chordata; class Aves; order Anseriformes; family Anatidae; genus Oxyura; species Oxyura jamaicensis. The sequence goes on from NC_048910.1 coordinate 2,544,079, forward strand.
CTCAAATGTTTTCCTGAGTGCATTAAATTAAAAATGCAAATAGACTTCAGTTTTTGGACTCTTCCTAAAAGCCTTATTTGAATGAAAGTGGATGAGTGCGAAACTTGGTGTTGCATTTTGCTCATCTGCTTTCCAGTCTGGACAAAACTGTAACCACCACCTCTCTGGCTTGCTTTGGACACACGGGAAGCCCTTTGCTGCTCGCATACACCCCACGGAGGGTGCAGCGCAGGGGCAGGCGATGGAGATGTGGATGCCTGCGCGCCCACGCAGCCCAGCACACACAGAGCCCCGTTCTCTGCCCTCCCGCACCCCATGACCCCGCTGGCAGCAGTGCCCAGCGCCTCTGGGGACTTGGCTGCAGGCAACGGCCTCGGGGGGCTGCGCATCGGTGTCTGCATCTGCTCGAGATGTTGGGCAGTGGTGGAGGAAAAGTGCCCTGAGGAAATCCATGTCTCTGTTGTCTTCAGCTGCGTGGGACCGAAGGAGCAATGACGGGAAGGGTGAGGAGTTGGCCACTCGCACCCAGACACTGCCTGTGGGTTTATCCCTTCTTCCCATACTTTTCTGTTTAAGTCACATGTACCAGCCTGTGTGTATGGGTACAGGAATATTTTCCATGCACAAGTGAACTAAAAAGCGGTGTAGCATCAAAGCTGAGCATGCAGCAGGTAGATGAGCAGCTATTCCTTTCTCACTCTAACAGATGAACAGAGGTGTTAAGGCTGAGAACAGGCAGAAATCACATCTCCCCAGCAATTCTGAGCTTAGGTGAGACTGGAAAGTTTGTGCCTGGGGTCTCCAGCTCCTGGTGCACACCAGCTCAGGCCATCAGCATTGAGGAATGTTGCCTTTTGCAAAAGCCTTTGAAAGTCTGGTGTCACCTAGTTCCTCTTGGGCTGACAGAGGTAGAATATCATTTTCCAGGACTGTATGTGCTGCCTTTGTCAAGGCCACTCTCCTTTGTTGAGACCCAGCTTGTGCAGGCACCTCAAATGTGCACCCACCTCTGCTAGGAATCGTATGCCCCGCACCTGGAGCGAGGCATGGATCAAGTTGGACAAAACAGCGGTGGCTACCCAATTAAAGTCTGCAGCAGATGGAACACCGGACAGTAGGATTCTCTACCAGCAGGGGCAAGGGGAGCTTGTGAGGAGCAGGAGGCTCTGCAGAGGTGGGACAGAGGGTGCCCAGTTTGGCCACGTGTGCTGGTGCCCAGAGGGCTCACCTGGTGGTGAGGCTCTGCTGGGGATGTGGGGCACTGTAAGTCTCCAGAGTTTCTAAATCAGCCAAGTCTGGGTGGGAGTATTTGTCACAAAGACAGCAAAAAGCATATCCCTCTGCCTGACTTCTGATCCACTTCTGCTGGGGCTTCATCTAATGCGTTGTGAAACTAAGTGTTTTCCTATCCCTTGTGCTTGGCAATGTTTTTGTCAAAATATTTTCACATCAAAACCAAACTTGCTTGAGGAAGCCACTCGCCCTGGGCTGTGACATTGGGCAGCGTTTGCTGCTGCACCAGCTCGTGTGGTCTGGCTGAGAGGGGGCTGATGCCACCCGTCAGCTGAATGCTTCGGGAAGCACTGTTGGGCGTCTGCAGGGAAAAATGTCAAGAATTAGAAAACACAACAGAAATTGCCACTTTCTATGGGTGTATTAATAAATTTGTGCCCTGGCCCATTTCAGCCCCCTCGTGCCCGTGCAGCCACCGTGCCCCAGCAGCCCTGTGGTCAGAAGGGCTGTGCCTGCCAGCCTGCGGCTCTGGTCGCGAGCCACAAAACGGGCAATAAATAAATAAACCTTCATTTCCAGCTCTTCCTGCTGTCTCTTCTGTTTACCGTGAGGGATCCTGGAAAAGGGACCTGTAGTGTCCCATGCTTACGTCCATGCTGATGTGGACGTCATCTGCAAGGGGAGTTGATCAGTTATATTTAGTGCCATACAAGGTGTGCTGTGAATTGTCCAAAACTCTCCAGGGATAAGGGCTTGCTCTGTGATCACTAACCCCTGATTTTGGGCTCAGGCTGCTGTAGGGTAGCTCTGTGCAGAGGATGCTGATGAAGTGGGTGAGGACACTGTGCTTGCACAGCTGGGGAATGGTGAGAAACAAAAACAACCCTTTTCCTTCTTGTTCTGCCAGGGCTGGGATCTTGTTTGTGCCCCTGTGCTGAACCAGTTTCACTACTGCGCCTCCTCCCCTGGGACACGGCCATCTTCCGCAGGTGAAAAACCGGAGTTATTTATAGCCAGCTCTGTGGCAAAAAAGGGCATGGAAACAGGTGGAAATCATCCCTAGAGAGCCAGAAATGGTAGCTGAGGTGACTGGGAAAACACAAGGCTTTTTCTTCTGCACGTGCAAATGTTTGCATGTGTGCTGGAACGTGCGTCTGTTAGTTTGCTGGGGGAGGTGTCCCAGGGCACCCTTGCAACACCGCCTGTCCAGCTGGGAAACCCCATCCCATGGCCTAGGAGCAACGGAGGCATTGCAGGCTGCGCTCTGCTCTGCTCTTGATTTGGTTGTCCTCACTGGATGCGTTAGCTCTTTGTGCCTCAGTTTCCCCATCTCTACAGCAGGGACTGGAGCGTGACCTGGTGCGTTGGGTTTCAGGCACGTTAAGGCTGCTGGAAAATGTTCTGAGGGAGCAGCTTTCTGCAGCAAAAAGGCCAGAGACGTAAAAGCTTCAAGGAGCTTAATGATTTTATCCAAAGAACCAGTTGAAAATGTGTCATGTCTTTAACAAATATTGAAGCCTTGTGTCTCCATAAGTAAGGGAGTTACAGTAACCAGACAATGGAGTCAGACAAATACGTACATTGTGAAAAGCACTGGGGTGGGGGGGAGGGGACACATGCTGGCTTTGGCACTTCTTAAAATGAGTTTTTCAGTAACTCTTCTTTATGGGAAATCTTGACTTTTCCATTGTCACTGAGAGACCACCCTCGAGCTGCAGTTTCTCAGCATGGCAGCTGCAGCTTTCAGCTGGTTCTGCCCACCACTGTTAATAAAAGGCTTCGAGGGCTCCGTCCAGCTCTGGCTGAAATCCGTGGATGCTGTTTTGGAGCCCCAAGGTGGGGCAACGCATGGTGGCAGCGAGCCCAATGGTGCAGGGGGTGAGCTCTGTGCCCCAGCCACACATCCTGCAAGGCTGAACCCATAAAATGATGTCCCGAGAGCATTGCTGCATGGTGAGGTGCAGCAGCAGTGCCCGGGCTCAGTGGACAGTCCCATGCCCAGCACTTTTGCAGGGGTCCTTTGGAGATGCCCACAAGGAAAGCAGCAGAGGCAGCAAGGTGTTGGCTGTGGCATGGGGAATGTGGGGGATCTGAGACAGGAGGAGACCTGGGGTGTTTTGGGGAGGTGGGATGGAATTTACCCTCCTGCAGCTGTCAACAGGCGCAGCAGCACCCACTTCATTATTATAATGTACGGCTGGGGGCCCAGAGCTAATTGCAGCTCTAAATGGCTGCTGTTATGCTGTGGTTGCTCCTTGCCTGCTGTATTGAAACCAGATGCTCAGCTCATTAAATAGATGTAAGCCAGGTGCTGACTGCCTTATTTAAGCAAAATACAGATTGATTTCCTGCAGGAGCAAGCGTGGTCATATATGTGCTGGCACCTAACAGCAAGATGACAGGGCTGTGGAAAATGGTGACCGTGGGCTCTGGGACTCTGGTGGTGCTTTCAAAGGGGGCTTTGGGCTGATGGATCAGCTGAGTGTGAGGCTGCTGAGGGTTCTCGGGAGGCTGCTGTGCTCTGAAGCAGTGCCTCTGAGCCTGTCACCAATGCATGGACATGTTTTTAGAAGAGCCTCTCACCCCTAGGATGGGTCTATGGGGTGCCTCTGTGCACCCACCCAGTTTTACCCTCACATGCAGAGCTTCTTGCTGGAGGATGGTAGCTCCTGGCTCGGGCACTGTTGCAGCTTGCCTTTGCTGTCCCGTGCTGCTCTGACCGTCTTCCTGAAGCTACCTGAAGCTTCCTGAAGCTTCCTGAAGCTTCCTGGGCTACAGAAATGCTTTCCTCCTTTCCCCAGCACCGATGCCGGGTGCATTTTTTGCTTCTCTGGGTCTCAGGAATGACTCGGTCTCAGTAGGAGCTTGGTATGATGTCAATGTTTCGAGTGGGTGAAGCAGAGGAGGCAAAAATAGACATTTAGACATTTTTCCAGTTGTGCCTTTTTGAAAAGGAATATTTATAGCGTGGCACACAAACACAAGCTCTTTGTCAATCTGCCACCAGTTGCGCCACGGTGCTCAGCCAGCACATGGCCCCCCGGGTCTGCGTGAGGGGGCCGCTCAGAGCCGCGCTGGCCTCCTCCAGGAGGACCCTCCTTCTCCCTGTTCCAAGCCACAGCACCAGGAGCGGTGACAGTCCAGGTGTGAAAAACCCACAGACATCTTGGGGTGCTTGGGCCTGGACCCCTTGCAGCAAGCTGCTCTGGCTCATCTCCAGGGTGAGGATGTGTGCTGCATGATTGTTCTCAGAACTCTGAAGCCTAATGAGGACTGTGGTCAGAGTAGCTTTATTAGGTCACCCATCTCTGGGTGCTGAAGGTCCAAAATTGCTGTTGTACTTTGCCTGTTTCACCATCCACAGAATTTGGATAATGGCTTTTAATCAGCTTAAAGAGCTTTGAGACTCTTTAAGGGTGGGTTTCAGGTATGGCCTTGCTTGCAAGGGCTCTGGGGCCTCAGTTTTCCTCATGTGTTGGTAAAGCTTTGTGGCTCCTGTTGCCTCCACCGTCTCAGCAGCAATGGGATGCTAGATGGTGGTGGCAGCCCCAGAGGTCAGTGCTGGCTCTTCAAAGGCTGGGGGAGTAATGTTTTTGTCCTGCTGCTGCTCTGCAGGAAGCATCAGCTGTTCCTGGCAGTGCTTTTCACTGCACTCGGCCATCTCATCTGTAGAGAGGTGGTGATGCTCACAGGAAATCTGGTTCAGGTGTATGTGGTCGTGGATCCGTGGTGAGACATTGGGTAGCAGCATGGTGGAGGGCTAAAGCTTGCTTCCGAGTGTGTAAAACTAACAAGTCTCTGCAGTGTGAAAAAGGTGGGTGCACCTCTGACGCTGCCAGAGACCTTCCCCTCGCCTCAAACCGCCCGCGTCAAACCTCGCTCTGATCTCTGCCCAGCTCTCCAGGCTTCCTTGTGGCACAAGCTCCATTTGCATGGCTCGTCTCTCACCGCTGAGCTACGTGCCACCTCATCGGGACCCGCAGGCTTGTTGCAGCCTGAAGGCCGGCGCTGCCTCGTGCATCCCTGCCCTGCTCAAGCACCGAGTGCCTTCACTACTCCAGCAGTCACGTTTTACTTCTGCTGCTGCAGATGAAAAGTCAGCAGAAGTTTAGTGCACAGCAGCCCTGCCCCAGTTTCCTGAACTGCTCCAGCCTGAGCTCCAAAGTGAGCCGACAGCTCTGGGTGCAGGAGCACCGGGTGGGTGGGCCAGAGGTGGTACTTGTGGCCCTTTGCTGCCCAGGGGAAGCTCAGAAGTGCAGTTCTATCCCAAAAACCGATCTGCTCAAGGGAAGGAAGCCATCCCTTCTACAGGGCTTTTGCTGTGTTCCCACCTTTATTAAGATTCAAGACCGAAGAACAGGGTTGAACGAGGGATTTTTACACCTTTCCCATAATGGAAATTTCTTCCTGGCTAAATGAAAACGGTAGATGCCTTCCTCAAGTTTTCCTAATGCACAGTAGCTGCTTTCTTAAAGGCCTTACAGTTTCTTGTTAGAAACATACAAGCCACAAGCTGATGTTGGTTTGGTTTTGACCACAGCTTTTCAGTTTTAAATACATAAATTAGACCTCTCCAAAGAGCCTGGGGAAGGAGAGCCACGCCGTCTCTTAGATCGTTGGTTGTGCTGGTGTGAGGCTGTGCCTTGGCTGGGAAGGACAGCCCCAGGAAGCGCCCATCACCTGCGGGGGCACAGGCTGTGAGCCTGCCCCAGGGCTGCAGTTGTTGCCTGGGGGAAATCTCCTGCTCCAGTACTGCTGTGTTATTTCCACACGACGATGCGCAGGGTAACAGCTGAGGACTTGTGGCAAGCCTTGGCTGGGGATGCTGTCCTCCAAGTGATGTGGCTGCCAGGGCAGAGCTGCAAAGGGGTCTGCCAGTGCCGTGCTCCCTCCTGTTCTCTGCAGCTGTAAGGCTTGCTCTGCTGGGAGCAGGGAGCTCTTGGTGGGCTGGAGTTTAAGCTGCTGATGGAGTTGGGAGCTTAAGATGCCAACAGGGATGGGGAGGAGGCTGCGCGTGCACCTGCCAGCACTCTTCCTGCATCCTTCAGCCTGTGGTCCTCTCTGAGCATCGTGGGTTGCTTTTACAGTCATTGGGAGCTGCGATCTGACCTGCTGCTCCGCAAACATGGCTCCCTAAATGCCAGAGACATGGTGGAGGATGGCACAGAAGGCAGCGGCTGGGAAAAGTCTCCGACTTGCAACCAGGGCTTGGCAATTCCTGCAGGACTCCTCCTTGGGGCTGTACCCGCAGCTGAAGGGGGACGCGGCTGCCTGGTGAGGGGTGTGGGTGCTCACTCTGCTGCGGGCAAAAAGATTTCCCCCCTCAGCACTGACATCCTGGGCTGCCTTTTAGCAGCCTCAAGAGACGGATGGCATTCCATCTGCCCACAGAAATCATGTCAGCAAGAGGCAGCCAGAAACTGGGAGTTTATAAATAAGTCATGTGCCTGTCTGCTGTTGCATCCTACACTTGATGCTGCAGAGCAGAAGAGGGTTCGTCATATGTTACATCCGTGCAAGATGCTTTGTTCCTTCACGGTCTTCCTGTAAGGATACTTGTTTTAATATGTTGCCCCCCCCCCAAGTGTTTATTAAATGCTTGAAAAAGAACAAATGTTGCTCTTGCTTGCAAAATTCGGCAGGGGTAACAAGCCATAGGGGCGCTTATCAGAAGGTGCTGCCTGGAGGCATGATGGGGGTGAAGGGAAAAGATTGTGCTGCTGTCCATGATGGGGGTGAAGGGAAAAGATTGTGCTGCTGTCCATCCTCAGCCCTGCCCTGTGAGCTCAGTTATCTCATCAAAACATGGAAAAAAACTCCCCGGGGAGCTGCCAGCTCCATGTATGCAGTTGCAGCAGCAGAGCCTGCGTGCACCAGGACCCCTGTGCCTCTCCGCAGCGATGTGCTGAGCCCTGTAGGTCTGTGCTGGCCACAGAGGGGCCGTATCTGAATTTTGGGTTGCTTTACAGCAGGGTGACAGTCAAAGCAAGCCTTACTGTGATGCTCACCACGTCACTCCTCTCTCTTTTCCTTCTAACCGTGCCTGGATCCAGCAGCACGTTTCCTGGAAGATGCTCTTGATCTCTCCACACATTCACTTGCCGTCGATCTCTCGGGGCTGGAAGCAGCCCCTGCAGTGAGCTGGTGCTGTTAGCAGGGCTGCGGGCAGCTCGGCGTGGTGGAGCTGGAAATGTGCTTGGGGAACAGAAACTCTCTGTGGCCGCCCCAGCCGTTCTGGGCTGCTGGCCAGGCTCCTTCAGGCGGATTAATGGAAAGTACAATGACGATAACAAGAGCTATCATTTCCAATTGAGAGCTAATCCACGGCGAGCAGGGCTCTAGACTTGCTGATTCACTCCCTGATGGATAAACAGGGATGTTCCAGCGTCTGGATGAAGCAGTGAGGGAAAGGTGCTGCTGGGGAAAGCAGGCTGCTTGTGGTGGGGCCACGAGGGCCTGTCACTGCTTCCACTTGAAGCTCTCCTCCCTGGAGGATCTCACAGCATAACGATGTAGAAATTACAGGGCGTATACAAAACCTGGATGACTTTTGGAGGAGGTAGGGAAGGTTGCTGTGGTGGTGGCCTTGATACCGGGTACCAGCGGTTAGGTGTTTTGCCTTTCTGCACAACTGTGGGATTGGAAAACTCCTTTTGCTCAGCACTGCGATGTCCCGTCGCTCCCCGGGGCTGGAGGATTATTGTTTGCTTTGATTGTTACGGAAAAGGCTGGCACGATCCAGCACACAATGGCTGGTTTTGCACTGTAGCTTAGCACGGGAAAATGCATCTAGCTTGGGCAGGCTGCTCCCAGTGGCCTTCTGTGATGCGAGGTGAGTGCTTTTGGACGTGCAGATCCTGCTTTGCCCATAGTGGTGTGGTAAGGCAGGTGAAGAGTCATGCTTTCCCCTTTTGGAATTTATTTCCACCCCCATTAAAGAGGTTTTGTGGTGACAGTGGCAGGTTGAGGAGTCTCAGCTGGTTCCTCCACCTGGTTTGAGCATAGCCAGGCTGAAAGGAAGTCAGGCCTTGTGGAGGCTGGTGGCACTCTGCTCATCTCAGGTCCAAGAGTCTCTGCTGGGACACGAGCAGAAGCAGTGGTCTGGTGCCTGCCAGGGAATGTCTGGGCCCAGTCTGAAGGAAGGGCTGTTTTGTGGGGCTGGTGAAAAACGGGGATGTTTCCCAAAGGCCAAGACACGCCTGGAGGTCATTGCCAACTCCCTGCGGTGTCACAGGCTTCAAAACACTTTTGAGGACCCTTTTCTCCCCCAAGAACCTAGTGTCCAACAACATGCAATTTTTGACCTAAAGCCCTGGTTTAGAAGGGGAAAAATGACAAGGTTTTTAGTAAAGGCAAAGCTCAGTGGGATACTCTGCTGCAGACGGCTATCACTCCTCTAGGGAGATTCCTGACCTGGTCATGCTCAGCTCCATAGATGGACCATGAATTTTCATGTAGAAATGGACTTCACTCCAGAATTTTGCAAGATCCATTGCTTCCCGTAATTGAGGTTGCTGAATTATTCTGAAAGAGAAGGTAAAAATTGTGGGTTTGGCCCTTTGATGAAGACACATCCGCTGGCTTTGCTCCAGCCTTTCTGCTTGCACTGCAGCTGATGGGCTCCGTGCCTTGGACTCCTGCTGGGATAAAAATCATTCTGTGCTATGGCAGCCTGGAACGAGGGGCTGTGGATGAGGTGCTTGGTGTCCAGCACCCCCTGGGCCTGGCCCTGCAGCCTGGCTTGTGTGAAGGCTGAGCAGCCCCAGCCCCGAGGTGGGTGCATGTGGAGGAGCTGGGGAGTCCCAGGCTGTCTCTGGGGACATTGAGGTTGCTGCAGAGCTGTTGGTTGTAAACCCCAGCTCTACCCCCAGAGATGGGTTGGGGAAGAAATGGAGCCTGTAGTAAAGGTCTTTTTGGAATAGGAAAAACTGTTTTTAACCATTTCTTGACTGCATTTGGCTCATGAGAGCAGCTCGATGGCTTCTTGGTCTCAGGCCAGCATGGATTACCTTTGTTAAAGCAATGAGCTGATGTAGACACAGGGGCTGGAGGGGGCACTCACAGCACTGGGCTTTCGGGGCCCTGTTTAACTGAGCAATGGCTCTATTTAATCAAAATGGGTCTTGGACATGTGGCACGGGCTGGTGTGGGGCTGAGCATCAGGCCAGCTGGCTGGCTGGCCTTGACCTGTCACTGCCGGTGTGGCTGGGATCAACACAGAGGTAGGCAATGGGGGAATCAAAGATGTCTGTTTTTTAGTTCCTACATTACTTCCCCCTCCCCCCCCCAATAAACTTATTTTATTTGACCTTAAATGTTGAGATGTACAGGCCGTGTTATCTAACAGGCACCTGGCAGGAGCTATGCAAAGATTCCTTCTGGTGCCCCCAAGAAATGCCAAGTTAACACATGCAGGAAATGTTCACTTCTGACAGTCAGCGCTTCTCTTATCTGCCTATCTCCCAGAATTTACACCGTGTTCGCAGCTGTGGGGATTTTTCCGAGCTATAGATAAAAGCCCACATCCTGCAGGGCGCAGGATCCATGCTCACTGCGATGGGTGGTGCGAGGTGGGGCTCAGTGCTGTGAGGGGGGCGTGAGGTTGTCGCACCTCAGCCTGCTCCTGCCTTTGGCCAGTGCTGCTCAGTGGTGCGGTGAGGGCTGGGACAGCAGCACCGTCAGCTCCTTTTTCTGCAGCAGGACGGACTGGTGCAGGTTTTCTGATGAAGAAGCTGAGGCAAAAGCCAGGTGATGGCCCAGAAAAGGAGCACTGCCTGAGAGGGACAGTCTCGCAGTGAGCTTCTGCCCCAAGTCCCACTACAGAGGAGAAATCCTTGTAGAAAGTTATGTCAGAGCAGGAACAGGCTTAGGAGAAGTTTCGCTTCTTCCAACAGCTGCTTTTGGAGTATTTCCAGCTGAGTTCTGGTGATGAATAAGCGCTTTTGCCTTGGAAAACTCCTCCTCCCCCTCCCATGGCGCAGCGTGGTCCTCCACGACGAACTGGCTGCGTTGCCCAAATTCCAGGCGAGTCACCTCGCCTTCCCCGTGCCCAGTTGCTGCCAGCTGACGTGGCTTTTCTTGGGGACAAAGGTCCCTCGGGGAGCCATGTGTGCGTCACCCCAGGGAGGAGGACCCTCTGCAAACCTCTGCCGAAAGGCACCGAGCATTTTCTGATGTCTCCTGCTGGGGTTATGCCTCGGGTCCTGTGCCTGGCGCCCAGCCAGGGGTGGGGACAAGCTGGGTGTGGGGGGGTTCATGCCAAGTTCAGATGGTTTTTATAATTTGAGAATATCCAACATTTAGGTCATCTCAGACAGGGTTTAAGTTACTCGCTGTCTTTCTTTGTGGCTAACCAGGGGTTATCTGCTGATGCTGGGGAGGACGTGGGTATCCTGCAGCATCCACACAGCATCTCCTGCCCTGGCCCCTTCCCTGACCCCCCAGGACACCTGAATATCCCACCCATCTGCAGTCTCAGGCTGGTAAAGGCATTTTGAAGGATGCTCTCTATGTGCACCATCCTGCCCCATTGTCATCCAGGCATTATACCAATGTATCTGCATAATCTTTGCTGGGGCTGGTTGGCCTCCAAGGCTGTTGGTGTTTCCCGGGCTTTCCAGGCTCCAGCTCTCTGCCACTTTTGCCTCTTCATTTTCCTCTATTTTTTATTTTTTTAGAGGACTCAGAGGGTGACTTGCAAATGAGAAAAGGACATGGCAAGGACATGACACAATCCAGGCCTTTAGAAAAAGCAGTTGCTAAACATCTAAGTGTGGTGTCCACTAAAAGGTGTCGGGGGCTGAACGCTGAGCAATGGGCATTGCCTTAAGAGGCCGGGTGAAGCAGAATGTCCACAGAACAGCACATTTCTAATTCCAGAGAGGCTAAAAATTGGCAGGAAAACACTCGCAGGGAGTCAGTCCCTTCCCCAGGTCCCAGCAGATCACTGTTTTCTTGCAGCATGCCTTGAGCATTAATGTTAAGGGATATTTTGGACCAAGAACTAGGAACAAATCCCAGCGTGCCATAGCCTTCATGAGAACTCCTGGCAGGCGCTCGCCCTCCTTGAGCACCAAATATTTGCGAGTCCCGCAGAGCTGCCCACTCCCGGCGGCAGGGCCGTGGCATGGATGTGCCCCTCTCTGCTGGACGCGGCTCTCCGAAGGCATGGCCCATGCTGTCCGCTCGGCGCAGTGTCACGGAGCCGAATGCCGGAGGTTTTCTCTCTGAAACACAATCCCCTTATGAACCGCGGTCTGCGCGATGGGGGATTGGTTTTCCTGCTGTCCTCTGCCAAATGGCAGGGTTTGATCCATGCCGCGAGCTGGGGAGCAGATGGCGGGGACCACAAATCCTTACTGGGTGTCCTCTGTCCGGCTACGGCCCTGCTTTGGCAGAGAGATTTCTGCTGTTGCTACAAGAGTTTGGACTCGTTTGGTATTTTGGGTTCTTGCTTTGTATTAATCTGAGATAAAAATATGCATCTGAATCTCAAAGACAGACTTCTCGTTGGCCAAATTCCTTCTGAAAATGCATCCAGGGTTGTTCTGTCATTGATGGGGGCAACTTCTCTCACTTGTCTTTGGCCATCTGCAGGTCTTGGGTGTCTCGGTGGAGGGAGAGCAGGTACATCTTTGGGATGGTTGAATGGACCAGACCTCGGTGCTGAAGCTGGGTGTGAAAGCCCTGCTTGGACATCATCCTGAAGCTGATGGGAAAAAAAGAACCCCAAATTGTCCAGCAGTTGGGTCTAAACGCAGGCTCCACTTCAGGAGCTGTCTGAGAGCACCCCTGGTTTTGCTCAATGGAAGATTCATTAGCAACATATTTGATGGATGAGGCTCTGTTGCCACACGCATGTTTCATAAACCAGCAAAGCCCTGTTGGTTATATAGGATTTCACGACGCTGTATAAACACACGAGCGAGTGAGCTCGTGGGTGGTGCTGTCAGCATGGAGCTGCCCCGTGCAGCTTTTGCTGTTTTCCTGTTACTGTTTTAGACTTCCTGAGGTGCTCGTTGCTGTGGCAGCGGGGCAGTTTCGGTTACAAAGTTTGTGAATGAGCACTGGGTTCAGAAAGGGAGGGATTGCCCGGGTGGGTGCTCCCATAGCACGGGCAGGTGCTGCCTGGGTGGGAGCTGCTCCAATGCACAAAGGAAAAAGTTTTATTTGCAAATTCCAACCAATCTGGACTTTTTATTTCCTTTTTATTTTTTTTGGGGGGTCCCAAGTTTCTTCATATTAATGGAAACAGAATCTAGGGGCTGAATTCTTTGCTCTTCCCAACAATTAGTTACATATTGACTTAGCAAGCACAAAAATGCTCCTTGCAATCCAACGTAAAGACCTGCGGAGCCAGCAGCTCCTTTAAAGTGCTTTGCAGTGTTAGGATGAAGGGCCGTGCTCTACATCCTGCCCTGATACTTGCGAGCAGCTACTCGAGTGCATAACCCCAAGGCTACAGAGCACCAGCCCTGTGCCCGCTGAGTTCAGCAGGGCTCCGTGTGTCACCGTGCTCACCAGCTGAGCAAGGCTGCAGCGTGAACTGGAGCCCAGCACGAGCAAAAAACCAACGAGGTGCCTTTCTCTGGGCGCGGGGGGCTTTGCGTGGTTTGCTGATGGCAGTTTTGTGTTTGTGCCCGGCCGCTCTCGGCTGCTGAGCACGCTGCAGGGCAGTCACATTACCCCGACCTTCTCACGTTGCACGGCTTTTTTTTCACTGCAAACTATAAAAAGCCTGTTCTGAAATTAAAACCACAGCGTGGCTCCTGGCTCTGCTGGAAGGGCTGCTTCTTTTCCTTTGTGAAAGGAGTGAGGATGTGGGGCGGGGGCCGCGGGGCAGCACAAGCAGGGTGTGTGCACCCCAGGGAAGGATGCTGCTGGGGCTGTGGGCTCACCCCCAGCTCCCCAGGGAGCCTGGCCTCCTGGCTTAGCAAAGGGCCTGGAGTCAGGCGAGGCAAAGCTGGACAGATGAGTCACCAAAGTATAAACTTCCAGCCCTGCAGAAGCAGGGGCCCTCAGAAGTACTCCTGGGCGTGTGTTCTCCCCTGGGCATGGAACAGTCAGTCCACATTTACCCACATCTGCAGGATATTCACAGGTCTCTGCCTGCTGGGGATGTTTGTCACCTCTCTGTGCAGCTTCTGCTGCCCCCCTCTTTCCCTTCCCCTCTGCCAGTGTTTGCCTGTTGTGGAGGTATGTGCAGAAAGAAGCCCAGGCGAGCTGTTGAATAGCTCCCCAAGGTGATGTGGAGCCCTCAGGACACCCAGGCCTGTCCACTGAGGTGGCCCTGGTGGGCTGCAGTGGGCACGACAGGCATGCTATTAATGGCAGAGCATGTAGGAAAGAGGGAGGATGCAGAGGGAGGTTAGTTGGCAGAAATAGCACAATGGAGAACACAGGAATATGCATCACGTCTCCCAGAGAGCGGGGGGACGCCTTGCTCGGTCTCGTAAGCTCCCATGTGTTTGAGTTAGAGGCACCTCTTGGAAATGAGCCAAAGAAACCAGAGCTGAATTGTTGAAGAAGTTTACTAGGATTCCCCAGTTTGGAAAACATCTCTTCTTTAAACATTTTTGACCTGAAAACCTTTTTATCCAGGTGGTTTCAGAGTAGGCCATCACAGAGAGGGAGATGGATGCCCTCCAGCCAGTCTGGTGCTGAGACAACAGCTGCACCCAGGTGCCCCCAGCTCCGGGTCTTTCAGCCAGGCTCTGCCATGCCCACCTTCAGGAAATGTCCACACTGCCTTTAGGGAGGGAGAAGACCTGAAAAAGGTGAAAACGAGAAGTCCTAGATTTCACCAACAAAGCCCAGGAGCCTCGATTAGTTCCCACCACTGAATGTTTCTCAAGGCGTTGGAGCTGTGACACCACGAGGCAACCAGGCTCGGGGATGGCGACATCCTCTTGCCTTCTCCTTGTTGCCTCTGCTCATTTCTCCCGGGGTTGTCAGGATGTGGCAGTGCTGTGCTGGCAGACTTTCTCGCTTCTCCTTTGCCCAGCTGTGATCTCTCGGTGGTGGCACGTGTCCCTCTGCTCGCCCGCTCCCCGGAGCACGCCGTGCTGTGCCTGCAGCTGCTCTTCCAGCTGTGTGCTGCCAGCATGACCCCAGGCACAGCGTTGTGACTCGCCGCCCTGCCTGTTGCGTGCCCTGCATTTCCCTGCCACCATCCATCACGAGGAGATGTGACCTTTGGGGAGCTTTGTGGGGGCATGCCAAGCTGGCTCTCTGTGCCTTGGGGCTTCAGCCCCTGACACTTCTACTCTGAAACCATGCTGCCTCAGCATGGGGAGGGAAACCGCATGCCTGGCAGTGCTGGGCTTATCTGTGCATTGTGTGCGGGGCCAGGGTAAGCTGGGGACAGAGATTATGGCACAATTTGTCTTCTGGGAAACGCAGAGCACCGTACGTCTCCTATGGTTCTGTGCAGGCTTTTCACTCAAAAATAACTCCTCTTCCCAGCCTCACCAAGGCATGTTTCTCCTTCCCACAGCATTTGAACAAAAGCAGGGTGCTGGAAGTCTGCAGTGGACGTCTTGTGACAGTAATTTGCCTCCAGCCATGGTTGCACCCTCTGAGCACCACCGGTGGTAGCAAAGCTTGGGTGCTCCTGTGGGAACCCGCCTTCACGTGTCCGTAGGGATTCCCACCATGGGCTGGAGGCTGTCAGTCTAAAACTGCTCCCTAAATGAGAAGCCAAATAGATAAACTGGGTGACAAGTGAAAAAGACAGGAATTTAAGTCACCAAGACAGGTATCTCTTGGGATAGCTGGCCACACAGCAGCGCTGGGTATGGGTGAGAGGGTTTCCATCTGGGAAACCCGGTTAGTTCACAGGACCCAGTGAATTGCACTGGTTCCTCCAGATGTGCATGGGATCAGGGTGGGTGCTCTCCACCCATTTACTCCCTCCTGAGCTCTCCAGGAGCCCAAACCAGCCCAGGCTGTGCCCACACCACCTTGCAGACAGCCCCCACTGCCACCCCCTGCCACAGCCAAAGGCCGGGGCAGTGCAGGTGCAGGGGGCAAGGGCAAACGGCCCTGTTCTGCCCAGCCTGAGCCCTGGGTTTGCAGTGAGGGTGATACAGCTGTTATAAAACACAGCACACCCACGCTCAAGTCCACATCTTTGATTTTTTGACTTCTAAAGAAGGGGAGGAGAAGCGCAGCATGAGCACGAAGAGAGCTCTCATTGCTTGGTGCGATCGGAGAGCCTGGAAGACGTTAGGTGGACACAAAGGCATGGTTTTGATCGCGGGCAAATCAATGTGGGCATGGTCCTTAGTAAAGCTTGAGGTGAAAAAAGAAGTAATACATTTTTATTTGATCAAACAGTGCTTTTCAGCTGCAATTTAAATTTTGAAGACCTCATTTTTCACCAGTCTGAAGGTAAGGACGCAGTTGTCTCCTGCACTGTGGGATTTCCAGTGGGCTCATGCTGCTTCCGAGGCTGGTCCTGGCGGTGGGCAACCACAACCTCCTCTGAAATTGGCTTTTTATCTCCTGTCACTTCCAGGCTGTGTTTTTGTTTGTGACCTGGGTGATCGGGGGAGGGCGTGTGTAGCTACACAGAGGGGAGCTGAGCCTCAGAAGTTGAGATTTAATTTTTATTTTTTATCTTACAAAATGACACAAAAGATTGGATGAAAACAACCTGGCATGGTGCAGGGGGCTGAAAAAGTCCCCAGAGGCTTTAGGGGAGCTTTGGTGGCAGATGTTTGAGACATTACTGAACCAGTTCCTCGGCACGGAGCTAGGGGGAGGTACCGCCTTTCACACGGGATAAAACCAAGGTCCTTGTGACCCTAAAAAATTCCAAGATGGTTTTTGCAAGGATAGAGATGTTACGTCCAATTTTATGGCTAAATGTATGTACACCTCCCTAATAATTTTGGTCCCAGCACTTGATGTTCTGGAGCGTTATAACATCTGCTGCTTCTTCCCAGAGATGTCCGCGTTTTCTCTGAGCGTTGCATGGTGGCTGCAGGAGGGACACCAGGTTCAGTGTCTTTCAAGCAAATCAGGATCCTTTGAGATGAGAGGCATTAATTACATAAATTAACCTTGTGGTGGGATTGTCACGGACAGGAGCAAATGATTCACTGGGGAGTCCCACTCTGTGTCCCTAGCACATGTCAAAGTGAGCTGTAGAGCCAACTCAGCCCATCGGCTCCATCTTCGCTCTGTTGAAATGGAAGCATCGCCCAGCTGGGGCTGAATTTGCTGCTGCAGATTTTGGACCATGGCCGGTCACCCAGCTCCTGCAGGCAGCTGGCCCTGCTGTGGGGGAGTCTTCATGTGTGGAGATGCGAGGAAGTCACCCGAGCATGCAGGTGTGGGAAATCCTCCTCGGTGTGCAAGTCACTAGCTGTTGAACGTGAATAACTGTCGGCAAAGACATGAGAAGGTCTTTGGCAATGGGAATGAAGCCAAAAGTCAAAGGGCAGAGACATTTCTCTCTTGTCACAGCCTTGTGGTAGGGCCTGGAGATGTCCCAGGCATTGACCTAATTCTGCAATACCGATGGAAGCGGTGCAGGAGGCGGGCAGCAGGCAGCGAGGTGCTGGGTTAGGGAATCACTGCTGAGGGCAGCAGTGCTGGGAGAGGGGGCAGCTGCCTGTGGGCTGGTGGCAGCCCTCAAGGCCGGGGCTCAATCTGCAGCCACCTGGGGACCCCTCCACCCTTGTATATTTTGTTGTTTCCTTTTTCCCCCAGGGAAAACTGCTTTTCCTCCAGAAACCTGCATTTCACCGTGCAGGTGTTTTCAAGTGCTGTGGTTGTGTGTTGTAGTTTAATTCAGGGGCCTTTTTTTCCTGCAGGGTTGCTGCTTCACACCTAAGGTTTCTTGGCTCTGATTTTCTCTTTCACGAATCGGGTCTCAGGGGAGGAAGCTGTTGGAGAATACAACCATTTGTTTTGGCAGCCGCAGGCGGGTGCCGGCCCTGCGGCCTTCCTGAACGCACTCAGATGTAGCTGCTCGGCCCGAGGGGTCGGGATCTTTAACCTTAATAAAGGGCTGGTCGAAATAACAATAAGCAAAGGCACCAGCTCACTGGTGCTTGCTGTGATCTGCCAGCTGTGCAATGCAGAAAGAGGCCAGCACGGAGCTGCTACTTCCAAGGAAGCCCTTGCACGGGGTTCCTTGTGCCGTGGGGTCCTCCACTGCCTGACCCCGCAGCCAGGACGTGGGGCTTGGCCCCTGTGCTCGGGTGATTTTGGTGTTTCAAACAAAGCCAGAGAGCGTGGGAGGATGGAAAATGCAAATGGTAGAAAGGAGGAATTGGAAAACGGTGCTGGCTTTTTCCTTCATTCTCAGTGATGCGATAGCAAGCTGCAGACCTGCAGAATCCAGGTGGGGCAGGCGCAGAGGGCACCTCGGCTGGAATGACCCATGTCACTGGGGATGGAGCTGGGTGCCCCTTCCCCACCCCGCAGGCAGGGCCAGCTTCTTGCCTGCAGAGGATGAGGTGGATTAGAGGCTGGTGCATGGCTCTAAGATGAAGCCCAGTATCTGCTGTGTGCTGCAAGGAGAGGCTTTGCCCTCGGTTGCCTTCATCACTTTGTAATAGCTGTAATGTCTGTATGGTTAGGACCAAATCTTTTTGCTAACATACTGTTGTTATTACCTTAACCCCAATTACCACAGTACCAGCCTATAACACTGTCTTTTCTCCATTCCCTGCTGTGGTGCAAGGCTACCCCATGAGGCTACCCCTCTTAACAGGGGGAGGAGGAAAGGATTTCAGCTGCCCAACCCTCAGGGAATGGCAATTTCCTCCAGGGAAACCCCACCTGTCCTCACTTCAAGTCCTCCTACCCTGAGCACTGCAAAATGAGGCACCTGAGCATTGTCACAGACCTGCAGAATTCTCATCTCTTAGTTTATCACATTATTTATTCAGGTGGATGTGGCACATCCATGTCCCCACCTCCCCACACCAGAGATGGGGGAGCAGGGACACCTTGCACCTGGGATGCCTTGCATTGTTTCAAGAAGCCAAGGTCCATCGGGATGAGGTAGCTCTCATCAGGATCCTCCCTGAGATGCTGCATGACTAACACTTTTATAAAGCTGCCCACACCTCAAGATGGTATTTCAGGGCCAAAGAAACCAATGAACCCAGATGAATTGCATAAAATATTTAGACGTGTCCCTCCCGTGCAGGGAGCAGCCAGGTCCCTGTGCTGTCAGCTTGGACGTTGCTGTCGTTCCAGGGTGCTGGCCCCATGGGTGGCATGTGCACAGTTATCATGTTGATTTTGTGCTGAGATGAAGCTGATTTCATTCAGCTATTCAAAACTATTGTGTTAGCCACAAACACAAAACAAAGCTAGGTAGCTGAACATTTTTCTGTTAGAGGTTTCATCAAAATTGTTTAAGGGGGTCTGATGAGATATAAAATTTAAGTCAGATAAAAGGTCGCAATTTCTTCCTTCTTTCTCCATTATTTATTTATTTATTTATTTATTTATTTTTTCCCACCTGTGTGTATGTGGAGGTTTTTTGAAGGTATTTTCCCTGCGTTGCATAAAAGCCACTCCAGAAACCCCGGTGCATTGAGCTGAAAAGCTTGAGTATTGACTCTGGTGGTGTAAGGTTGAGCCCCAGGCAACTCTGCCAATCCCATGTTATAGGAGCCGCTTCCTCCCCCTGAGACCCTGACTGATGCTCACTGACAGCCTTTGAGCTTAGCACAACTTTTCTGGAAGCCATTGGTGCAAAACACAGAGTTCAGCAAGCTGCTTCTGAGCCTGCAGCAGCGCTTGGGGCTGGGTTCCTCTTGCTTCTGGACCTCTCTCTGCCCTGATTGCATTTTGGGCTTGCACAAAAATCTGCTGGCTGGCAGCACAACACCCACGGGCAGCCTCGAATAGCATCGATTCAGATTGTAATTGCACGCAGGCTGCTGCCTGCCAGGGCTCTGCCTGCAACTGCAGCCCCGCCATGGCCAGCAAAGTACCGTGTAAGTGAATTAGGGAATGTAATTAAATAAAGTCGATGGCACAATCTGATCTGTATGAACAGTGACCTGGGTGCCAGCCTGAATCCCACGGCTGAGCTTCGAGTGCTGAGCCCCTTGTAAGGGCACAAGAACCTACCTGAGAAGAGGGTGCACAAAGGGCAGTGGTGTGTCTGCTGGGGCCGTCAGACGTGGGGTGCTCTCGCTCCTGGAGGAGCCGATACCAACACTCCCAGCATCCCAGCCCCTTTGAGATAACCTTCAGATTCCTGGTGGGGAGGGTGTTGGTTAACCCTTGGTGTGGCGGAGGCTTTAAAGGCATGCTAGAGATAGCAGTGGTGTTTAAAGTGACGGTCTCATGCAGCTGGCCAAAATGCAGATGAGGTTTCAGGGCAGCGGCCGTGGCCGTGGGGAGCAGGCAGGAGGCATCCCCCTGCGGGCCTGGCAGATCTGTGCTGGGTGGTGCAGGGGCTGGTTCCTTTCTCCCTCTGCAATACAGCGGTGACCTGGCACACCCCAGGTAATGCCCTCACACACACACACACACACTTGGCTGAACCCAGTGACACCTTCCCCTTGGGCTGGCACAGACCTCTGGAGACGTCCCAGCCCAGCTATGCTCCAGGAGGGACGTGAATCACAGAGGGTTAGGCAGGGCGCATCCCCACCAGCATCACCAAGGGCTCTGCGTTTGTGGTGACGCCTTCTGGCTTTCTCTCTTTTTTTTTTGGCCTGTGACACACCACGGACTTCTCTCAAGGACGGCATGGCTGGAAGCCAAGGAGCCGTCAGGCTGGGGTGGGGCTGCCAGCCCTCCTCCATGCTCTGGGTGCCAAGGTTACCTGATCATGCTGAAGATGTTGGTTTGTGTCTCTGTTTGCGGTGGTGGCAGAAATCTCTCCCTGTATAAAGCAGGGATCATGCTACTGGTCTCCTGGAGGTCTGCTTTGCTTTGCACAGGCAAAGAATGACAGAGAGCGCTGACCTGGGCCTGCATTTTGGGTGGGTCAAGGGGTAGGAGATAGGTGTGTGCCTGGCTACGTGCTTGTCAGGGGAGAACAGCACGAGGTTTGCACCTCACAGGGGAAGAAAAGCATTTTTTTGCAGTAGTACTCCAGATAAGCAGAAGCCAAATATGTGCCTTTTCTTAAACAGAACCTCTTCTGTAACATGAGGTGTCCAGGCTTTATGAGATTTTCTACTGTGAAGTGAATTTCTACGTGCTTTCCATTTGCATCCCCTAAGTGCTTTGCAGACAATCTCTCTCCAGTCTCTTGAGACTGGTCCTGCTGGGCGCACTGGGAGTTAATGGATGTGCTGAGGGCACAGCAGGATCAGGTCCCACCCAGCCACAGGGACCAGTGGCTGGATGCCCATCAGATAGAGCTCGATGGAAGATGCTGCCCTAAATGCTATTAAGTGCACGGAGGGATGAATCACTGCTGATGAGCCACTGCAGGGCTGGATGGCTCATATGCTCCAGCCGTCCTGGCCTTGTGTTGAAGTCCCTGGAAGGAGACAGGCAGCTCCGTGCCTCTCTGAGACACCTACCAGGTGTCTCCTGGAGACATCTCCCTGGGTGGGAGATGCTGGGAACTGAGAGTAGGTGAGGCATCGCTTCCAGGTGGCCCAGGGCAGAAGAGGACCTGCCCTCTCCCACCAAGGGCTGGCTGGGCAAGGACCCATCCTCCCCATCTCCATCCCCAACCTGGGGGGCAGAGCTCCCTCCCTGTGGGACGTTTTGCACCCTGGAGAATGCTCTGTCCCCAGGAGGAAGCTCTGTCCCTCGGCTGCTCCATCCCCAGGGATGCTCCCCAGGTCTTGTCTCTGCACCCTTCCGTTCCCAGCATTGTTCTGCTGGTGGGGCAGCATCCTGAGCATCACCTACCTGCTTTCATGACACCATCCATCACCGCCCTCGCCGTCTGGGCATCCCGGTGGGAGCAGTTGGATGGGGGCAGTGACAAGGGAAGCCTCTTCCCTCGTGCGGCCCCTTGGCTCTGCAGGAATGCGCTAATTTCCACTGAACAAAAGCTTCTTCTGTGCCGAGCCTTCGCCAGCACTGCCTGAACGCTCCCAGTGTTTTCTGCTCGCTCTTTGCTCACACTCCTGTATATTTGCAGAGGACTTAGATTTATCTTTTCTTGTGCTGTTCTACTTAAACGGCATATTTGGGGCATGCCAAGAACTCACACTGGGGTACTCAAGAGCTTGTCTGGAAAAAGCATTTTCCCCTCCTTCCTCTGTTCATATAGAGAGCTGTTCACTGAAATCCACCTTGACTAATGCTACCAGGCAGCTTTTCAGCTGAAGACTTCACTGTGGCTTCCCTGCTCTTGAAGCATCTGAGCACACATTTGGCTCTGACAGAGAGAGCACTGAGATTTCAGGAGCTTTTCCTAAGAAAAAAGTTCCCAGCTGATAACTGCTGCCTTATTTACCAAACTCCCCGGTGACTGGTGACTCAGCTGCCCTCCCTGCTCTTTGATTCCTTGCAGGCAATTTCTGCCGAGGCAGCGTTATTGCCCTTATCTGGCTGGGGTGGTTGCGGTGCCTCTCCCCTCGCTCTGTGCCCTGCCGGGGGTCTGACAGGGTGGGCACGGCTGCTGGCGCCCGCTCGCCTTCCCCACAGCACGAGGGGAGCATCCCACGCACCACGCCGGGCTGCTGCTGTGTTATGGGAGCCGGGAGCACTTCGGGGCTGGGAATTCAGTCCTCATTCAGCAGCATGAATTTTAATCCCCAGCGGTGCTGCTTGGGGCAGCGGGGTGGGGTTTGGTGTGGCTTTCTGGAATTGAGGGGATGCAAAGAGAGGTTAGGGGAATGCCAGGGCTTTTCCTAGGAAACCAGAGTAAAATCACATGTGGGCTGCAGGAGGGTCAGTACGAGTCACCCTGGGAAACTCGTGCCAAGCACGTTGGATGTGCAGAGAGCTTCTTGATATGGATAAGCCCTGCTGCCCATGCTCCCAGGGCTCCTGGAGCCCCTGGGTGCTACTTGAGTTATTGAAAGCAGAGATGTGCTACTGGGGTTTGGGGATGCGAGTCCCACACAGACCTCTCAGCCTGGCCCCATGTGCCAGGACATGTGTCCTCACAGCAGGGGGGAGCAGATTAAATACAATTTCTGTATTAAAAGCGCAGTTTGTGTCTGTATTTCAAAAAGCAGCTGAGCCAAGGGCACGATGACCCCAGCGTGAGCAGTGCTCGAAGTGTTTGTGTGTCATTCCTAAAGAGCAGAGAAAGGGGAGCAGGATGCTCGGGGCTCCTCTCTGCATAGGAGACAGAAGTGGCACCAGCTCTGGCATTGCCCTGAAGCCCTTGCCTGTGTGTCTTTACACATGCTGGCACATTATGAGCCCTCCAAATAAGCTGTCTCTGGTCCTGAGGTTAGCTGTTATTGCAGGTGGGGCTCCTAGCGATGTGTCTCACTGTGTTTGCCCAACAATGTCCATCATAGTTTTATTTGATTACAATCTTGATGAAGCTTAGCCATTAAGTTTTACATTTTCCATGCTGTGTGTCATCTCCCTTTTCTGTTCTGGAAGCTTTCCAGGGACGGGGTGAGTCCCTCTTACATCTGACCGTGTTGCCTTTTACCAAGCTCCTTGTTGACAAGTAGGGATGGGAAATGCATGGGAAGGATGCAAAAACATGTCTTTGTTTTGTGGCTGGCCGAAAACTGAGCTAACAGGTGTGGTGTGTCCCTTCATGCTGGCACAGCACTGCAGCATTGGGTCTGCACCCAAATCAACCCTAATTTATCCGGGAAGCAGGACTCCGCTCCCTGGGATTAACGCAGGAATGTCTGCCAGTGGCTGGAACGTGCTGCAGAAAACCAAACCTGTGCATAGCTCCTGCAAAAGATAAAGATTTAGCCTTGGGCTGAGGAGGAAGGTCTTCAGGGGCTGGGCAAGGGGCAGAGCAGACACATTGGTGGGATAGATAGGCTGCAGGCAGGGCTGCTCCTGGAAGGCACCAGCCTGGCCTGGCTTCACTCAAGCTCTTCCTGACAAATGCAGCCTGATGTGAGGTGTTTTTTCCCTAAACTGCAGTGCCTGAATGTCTCACAATTTTTACAAATGGCCGAGGCAGACAGGCAGACCCCCACGCGCCATCACGCCTGGGGGGAGAGCACGTCGTCCGTCCAGCCGTCACGGCAGGGCACGTAGCTGGCGAGAGGGGCCAAGGCAGCATCTCCTCCGAGCTCTGCACCAGTGGGGCCTCGCTGGCTGTCATCTTCCTTAACGGCCTGGCCGATGGGGCAGGCAGCACCCCCCGCAGATGACCCAAAGCTGGGAGGAGAGGTTGCTGCCCCAGTGGGAATGGGTTGGCAGGAACCTGGCAGGAACCTTGGGCAGGGAGCAGTGCGAAGCCCCCCGGGATGCGCAGGGGGCACCCAGCTGGAAGCAGCCGGGCACAGCTGGGCTTGGGGTGCCACTGGGCACCAAGCCGAGCATGAGCCAGCAGCGTGCCCTCGCTGCACAGAAGGCTGACAGTGTCCTGGGTGTCCTAGGTGAAGTGCTGCCAGAGGGAGGTGAGCCTGCCCCTCTGCTCCGTGCTGGTGGGGCCACAGCTGCAGTGCTGGGTCCAGTTCTGGGCTCCCCAGTGCAAGAAGGATGTGGAAGGACTGGAGAGAGGCCAAGGAAAGGCCGCAGAGACGATTTAGGGACTGGGGCACCTCTGCTACAAGGAAAGGTTGGGAGAGCTGGGGCTGCTCAGCCTGGAGGGGAGCAAGTGCAGGGGGATCCCGTCCATGTCCATGGACACCCGAGGGGAGGGTGCAGGGAGGACAGAGCCAGGCTCTTGCCAGTGGTGCCCAGTGCTCCGGGCGGCTCCGTCTGACCACCAGGAACACTTCTGTGCTGGGTGGGTGTTGGAGCCCTGCACAGGTACCCAGAGAGGTGCTGGGGGCTCCTCAGAGATGTCCCAAAGCCGCCTGGACGTGGTGCTGGGCCCCTGCTGTGTCCCTGCTGGGGCAGGGGGTTCCAGAGGCACCCAGAGGTGACTCCAACCTCAGCTGCTCTGTGACCCTGGTTAGTGCTGCCCTAACTGCTCCACAGGAACAGTGATTATGGCCTGGGCACAACACTTCAGTCACGTTATCAGACCTTCCTTGATGTACTTTTGGCATGACTGAACCAGTTTCACCAGTAGCAAGGTGAAACCAGAGAAAGAACCCAAACACATGGCAGCAGAGCAGCAGCCTCGTGGCTTTCCTGGCCTCATCCCATGCCCTGGCTGCTGCGCGGCGCCTTTGGTAACCACGGCCTTGGTTCTGGGAAGCCGGTGCTCTTGCTGCGGAGGAGAAACGTGATGGGGCCACCGGCACTGGGCCAGCAGGGTAAAGTGCATGGGGAAGGCAGCTCACCCGGGAGGCAGTGCAAAAAGGGAGCTCTCCCTGCATGCCAGGAATCGATGGCTGCTGGAAGACAAGAGCGCTCGTGCTGCTGCGAAGGGGCCCGCCACGTGTGCTGCTGGGCTGCCCTGGGCTCCAAGCAGAGCCACATTTTTTTCCATGGCTCCCTGTGAAATCAAAGCGTTCAAATGACGTTTTGCACAGATCTCATCAGGTTGCAACCAGCACTGCCAAGACACATAAAAGGCCCATTGCAGGTTTTGTTGGTGTTGAGAAGGGGAAGATTTGCCTGTCAAGCCCAGCAGGAGTTAGTTACTTAATTACTTCCACGTAGAAGGGAGTGAGGAAGGAGCTCCTCCGAGCCTCCCTGAAGCCTCCTCATGCAAACTTTCGGGACTGGAGCATAAGGGTGGAAAAAACCTGGTGTGTTTCTGTCCTCAGTGCTTGTCTGCAGGCACAGCATTTTAGCAGCAGGGATTAAGAGATGGGTGAGAGCGGTTTGGGATGAACAGGATGGGAATATCTCAGCTTCTACAGCCACTCAATAATTGTTCTCAGAATATTTTTCCCTCTGAAAAAGCAGGTTAATTGAACTTAAGCCATGTGGTAGAAATGTGCTGACTCCAACAACATTTTCCAGTAGGAAAAAAAAAAAGTTGCAATATTTTGTTTGGATAGTGTCAAAACTTCAGCAGAGGCAGAATATTTCATTTCTATTCTGTAACTTAAATGAGTTTCATGTAATGTAGTCTGTAAATTTTAGTATATTGTCTTTATAGATTTTATAATTCCAAAAGCATGTAATACATAATTTAAGAAACATGTAGGAATGAAAGGAATAATGAAGAGTCAAAGTAAATCCACTGAAGTGAAACATTGTAATGGCCCTGAATTGATTGCTGAGGGGAAATTCATTTTCTTGGCAAATACAAGAATTTTAGTGGTGGTTAGTTGTATTTAATTTTTTTTTAGGCAGAGGCAGAGTCAATGTCTCCCTTAATGTCAGGATTTCCCAAGTAATGGGAATTGCAGTTCCAGCCAGCTCTGCTCAGGATGCAGTCTTTTTTTAATTATTCATTGGAGTCAGATATAAGGGGAGATAACTCACACAGGGGAAACCTGGGGCAACAGCACGGCTTTAAGGTCATGACACATCCCCAGGCTGGCCGGGGACACAGAGCAAGAAGGACGCCTGGCTCCAGCAGCACCAGGACAGGCAGACGGCTGCGGTGGGAGCGGTTGGAGTCTCTGGCCCTGCGGGGCTGGAGGAAGCTGTAAGGGTTTTTTACCATGATTTCAGTTTTCGCTCCCTTTGCAAACTCCAAACTCCTGGCGTTGGCCGGAGATCCCAAAAGCTCTTCGTGGCTTCTGGCTGTGCCTTGCATGGGCTCAGCCTGTGGCTGCTAAAGCAATAACAGAACTGCCAGGAGCCCGACTCGACTTCTGTTTCCTTCAGCTAGCAAAATGCTGAAATCCGAACAGTGTGTGTGTATGAATGAGGCAGCGCCAGTCCGGCTGGTTTGCAAGGGAAGCTGTGGGTGATGGTTGCTCACCTCCACTGAACATTGTCCAGTGATGGGGAGGGGACAGGCTGCTCCTGAGGAGCAATGAAATACAGCCCGTGGTCCAGAACTTGCTACCTCTACGTTTCTGCCGCGTGCTTTCTTCTGGCCAGTTCAAAGGAAGGTTTCACCACCAACTCATTTGATTTTATGGTGACCTTGTTCTGTGCAGGTCCTTGGCTTAGCTTGCTTTGGTGACATGGCCTGTGTTTGCAGGCAGGTTGAACAGACGTGGTTTTAGACAGTTTTCCAGAAATCCCATTGCACTGCTACCTGTGAAAAGCCAATCTGGTGTTTGGGACGCCCTTGAACATCTACCGTGCAGCCCTGGGGGAAACCTGCATTTGGGAGGAAAGGTGTATTTTGTTCTCAGTCAAATCTTTGAGCTGCTTTGTGAAGGAGTAGAGCTGCCGAGCTGCCCCATTTTTCTTCCCTGCAACAGTTTGCATTGTGTCCAAAAGCTGTTTGCTGTCCAAAAAATAAATAACTAAAGGGGGTGGTGGAAACTATTTTACTAAATCTCAAGTGAAGATGCTGCAAAGTGTTGCCAAGACAGAGGGGATGAATAAACCCCTCGGTGCATTGAAGAAATACCACCCAGCTCCCCAGAGCCTGGGAGAGCTGCTGGTGCTGGGGAGGAACACACCGTGGCCCCCAGTAAATGTTAAGTTCAGGAATAAATCTGCTTCACTCATCAGCCAGAGAATAAGGCCTTCAAACCAAAATGAAGTTCTCTGAATATCATTAGTCTTGTTTTCTTTAAAGGAAGGAAAGATCTTAATTCCAGCGTTCCAGCCTGGATCCCAAAATAGACGCCGCTAAGAATAGCCCAGCCCCGCCGCGGGGCAGGATGCTGCTGGCGGGGAAAGGGATGGGGAAGCGTGAAGTGCTTGCCCCGAACAGCCCGACATAATTGCTAAGTGATGGGCATCAGTTCCAACATCAGGCTGCCATCCCCAGGGCATCTTGTGCCCGTTCGGTGGACAGGCACAGCTCGGGGCTGCAGGTGGCTGCTTGGATGGGGACCAGTGCGGCAGCAGCTGTGGGATGGCAGAGCTCATCTTTGCAGAGCTGCTGCCATGCTGCCGGGGCTGTGGGCAGCTGTCGGGGCTGTTCCCCGCAGCGGAGAGGAACACAGATCTCCCTCGGAACCGACGAGGTCCTTCTGCCGAGATGCTGCCGAGCTTTGGGAGCGGCTCTGCCTTTTTCAGTGGGGGCAGGACTCCTGCTCCCATCTCTTTCTGTTTAACAGGTGCAAAGCTGGAGTACCTCTGGTCCTGGAAAGTTCAGCACGAACAAGATCAGAGGGATGGGGTCTGTGGTCCCACCCATTTTTTCCTGGAAAATATAGGGGTGTACCATCTGAACACTTTTGGCCTTACTGTTTCCCTTTTGGGGTTGCATGTTCATATGCAAAATGAGCTTTAAAAAGCAGTCTGGGAGCCAGAGGTGAGTTTCTGATATAACCTTATGACCCCAGCAATTGTGGCTTTAGGAGAAATACTTATTTTCATGAAACTCCTAATAAAACAATAAATCCAACAGCACAGGCAGGTCCTTCCACCCTTGTTTCCTTTCTTTCAGTGCTGGCAGAGTTCAATTCTCACAATTTATAAGTGGCCAGAGAAGTCAGGAGCTCAGCATCTCCTGGGGGTGCCAGCTGCACCTTCCCCAATCCTATCACACCAGGATCACGCCTGCTCCTGGCACACCCCTCCAGGAGCCCCACGGGAAGCTTCTCTCCAGGTGATGTTGGTGCCACTTCCCCAGAAGCTGACAGGTGAACCCAGGTGATATTCAGCGCTACATAGTGTGACCCCAAGAATTACAGGAGCATGTGATAAATATGTGATAAATGTGATAAATATACTGGTTTTACAGAACAGCATCATTAGATTAAAAGCAGTAACTTGGGGCTGTCATGTGCCTGGGCAGGGTTATTTGTCCTAATTCCTGAACTAGTTCCTGTGCACTTTTGGGGCACAACTCAGCTAATCTGAGGGTAAAAGTGTACAATGGGTCAGCAGAGCCACTCCCTGCCATGAAATGTCTAAGCAAGTGAATGAACTGCCTCTGTTCTTACAGCCCAGCTTTACATCTGCGACAATTTATGTATTCAGGTGGGTTTGAAAAATGTTGGCTGAAAACCAGGCAAAAATCACTGGGTTTGGCTATTGCTTACTCTGTATTTTGGGCTTTACTCAAGTAAAACTGGAGGTGGGTGTAATGAAACCATGCAGACCCAGATCTGGAAGACAGCTTGCACATAGCGCTGAAAAGCCCCCAGGAGCTGAATTGCACACTCCTGAATGAGGGAAAAATAATAACTGGAAAAATGTGAGCTCCACCGGGCTGTAAACCTGAAACCCTTTGGAGCTTGTTTGGGAAAAATCAGGCCGGGGAACGGAGCTCATGCCAAAATTTCAGCTCTGGGGAGGATTTGGTCTGGCCCGAGCTGCCTGCACCTCTCAAGAGGAGTGAACTCTGCGTGGGGATAAGGGAGCAAAGAGCCTTTTTCAGTGGCACAAGTGGCCCTTTTGGGCTTATCTGCTCAGGGTGGTGAGGGTGGCGCTAGTTGGAATTTGCTGTGCCAAAGGACTAAATGCTTCTCTTGAGGCAGCCAAAGGGTTTCGGTGCGTGCGATGCTCCTGTGCTCATCATGCAACTGCGAGGCGTGTTTGGGAGGAGGACGTGGAAGTCCTTACACAAGGCAGAGCTGTAGCACAGCAGTTAATAATTTCCTTATTCCCAGTGGCATTTGTGCCTCTCTCCCTTGTATTTGGTCCTGAAAGCAGGCACACAGGGTTTATCCACAACAGAGAATACACATTTTCGCTCTCACCTGGCAGTCTCTTTGCTAAGGAGTCTGCCCGTAGCTCGGCGCTGCCTCAGCCCCAGCAGGTATTGCGGCTGAACTGGCATCAGCGAGGAAGCTCCTGTGGGTGTCTCTGTGCTCAGAGGAGCAGTGGCCTTACTGGAAGCCCTGGGTTTCATTACTGGTCTCTGGAGCATTACTGGTCTCTGTAGGCACTCCAGCTCCTGGTAGTTGTTAGTGGCTGCAGACAGTCCAGGCAGGCATGGCGTGAAATCACTTCTCAGCAAAGGGTGGGAAAATGTAACTTTCCTGGCATACTTCTCTGGCTTTTGTGATTTATCACTGATCTTTCCTGGTTATTATTTGCTTTGGTATCCTTATCTGGTTTTATCTATTTTTGTTTAGTAGTAGAATCAGAGTGCTTTTCTTGCTTTGAAGGGCTGGCAGGCGAAGCTCCATCATGCTGTGGCTCGGGCTCAGCCATGGCAGGGTTCTCCCTGCTGCCCTCAGCTTCATTAGTGTGCTGAATTTCTGAGTGCAGGACTTCTCTGCCAGCCTCTCTCCTTCCAAGGACAGTTGGTGGCACTGGGAAAGCCCAGCCTGGTTCTCAGGTCGCTGGAGAAGCTGCTGTTAGGAAGCAGCAGCTCCTCTGGCTGGTCCCAGAGCAGGTGAAGAACAGCAAGAGGCAGCAGGATGTTCTCATTAAAATCAATTAGTGGTGTCCGGTGCTTGGAGATGCATGCACTTCTGATAGCACTATGTGTGAGCAGGCAGAAAGCATTTGTGTGTCCTATGCTAGCAAAAGTAGGGGAAAAAAACAGTTCCTGTGCAAGAGGAGCAGCGCTGGGCATCCAGCACCAGCATTGCCCCGCACCAGGAGCTCCTCGTGCTCCCTCGAGTTTCAGGAAGAAACAATGGGATTTAGAGCAACACTGAGAGGTGGCACGTCACTTTTAGAGATGCAGGTGGGAATCTCAGCTGCTGAGTGAAGCTGCAAACTGCAAGGGCCCATAGGTGCCTTTCAGAGCAAACCTGCCTGATGGTTCGGGGTGTGGAGCCAGAGGACTTTGCTCTGCCAGGCTGCGCCTAGCACGCCTCGGCTGTGTGCTCCAGACTATGTGACTTTCATCCTCTTGCCAATTAGTCTGAGCAATGCTCATCTCTCCAGATATGCCAAAATTAACTTTTTTTTTTCTTTTTTTTTCTTTTTTTCCTGAAGGCTGCTCAGAATGCACTCAGAAAGCACCTTTTGCTTAAACTGCTAGAAAATACATGCCACTTGCAGGGGAGGAAGCCCATCGATTCAGCCCTGCTTTCTGTTTTCTGTAGCAGGCACTGCACACTCCATCTGGCTAAGTGGACCACGATGTTCCAAGGATAAAAATTGCATGTAATATGAGATGAAGCATCAGGCAAAATATTTACGTAATCGAATCTTAATGATAGCGCTAAAGGTCTGCGGCGGGGCGCAGCGGCAAGGAAACGCTTCTCTTGCCAGCACGCTGGGAGCAGATAGATAATGGAAGACACTCACCATGATAAAAGAGTTTTTTTTTTTTTTTTTTTTAATTATTATTATTATTAGGAAATTTGATCTAGCAAAAAAAAAAAATCTATGAAATAAGTAATTTACAGAATCTAATGTGATTACAGCTCTCTTAATTATTTGTCAGCTGTGCATGAAAATAGTTTTGAGTAGTAAATGTCCCCTGTAATCCTCAAGCCCCTGTGGCTGCTGGTGTAAGGACAGCAGAGTGTGGTGCTGACCTGACCGCTGGTGTGTGCCTGGGCTGTGGCTGGGAACGGACCCAAATTCATCCCGGGAATGTTGCAGGATCCATCCCTGGCATCCTGGCTGGGGCTGTGACAGCTACCAGGGCCAGCTGTGAATGTGGCGGGTAAGCCAAATTTTCTGAAAGGACCAGGCAGTGTAGATCCAGGCTCCATTTCCAGTCCATGCTTAGCCAAGGAGGTAGGCTGCTTTGGTGTCCTTACGCAGCAACTAAATCGTATCTTGATTTCATATCATGTATCAAACTGGCTCTTAACTGCACATGCTTTATGCTCATCAGAGCTTTCAGTGGCCAAATCTGATAAAAGGAAATTTCCTCTGGAGATAAAAGTCCCTTGAGCTAACGAGTGATACTGAATAATAGCAACCACATGGAATTATTGCTTCATTTGCAGTAGAAGTAACTCTGCAGGTGAACACTTAGCTGAAGTGTTTAAACCACCTCTGCTCAGAGCCAAGCACAGACTGGGTGGTGTTTTTAAATAATTGTACTCATAAGCACTGTGAGTGTTTGGTGTGGGTGTCCAGAACAGAGCAGCACTGGAACCGTCCAGCCGAGGACTCCTGTGTTTTGGAAAATGTGAGTAACAGCAGCTCATATCTACATTGTCGAGTTCTGGCTGCAGCTGCAGGAGGTCCCAGGGCTGGTGTGTGGGGATGGAGAGGAGCGGGCATCCCCTGTGCATTTCCTCACCTCTGCACCCAGGTGTGAGCACCTGCTTGTACCCTAAGCCCAGTGAGGCAGAGGGCACAGAAAAAGGATGGGACGAGGCTGTTTTTGCCCTGAGCTGGCTGAGTTCCTCCGTAATGGCTGTAGCACACCCAGCACATCACCCGCTCGGTATTGCTGCTGTAGAAACCAAGCAGATGTGCTGAGGGAGCTTAAACACAGCCTCGGGTGGCTTCTGGTGCTGTGTCCATCAGGTTTGCTGCAGCAGTTCAGGCAAGGGGCTTTTACTGTGTTTGCTGAGGACATACTGAAATAGCTGTCCAGCGGGAGATGTTTTTCTTCCCCCTGAACTGGAAGAGAGCATTAGGGGTGGGGAAGGGAACCGCAGAGCTCCGAGCTCCTCGCTGGCACTGTGCTGATGGAAGCGCTACCAGGACCTCCGTCTTCCGGACCTCCCGCTCCTGCTGGGCCTGCCTGGGGTTAATTCCCTGGGGACGTGAGCCCTGCCGCCTGGGAAGCGAGGGGCTGTGTAATAAGGTGCTGCAGAGGGGCAAATCTTCTTCACCAGAGTCCAGTGCCACAGGGAAGGGTATTTAGATGGCTGTGGAAAGAGCATCCTGGCCATGCCACAAGGGACCTGAAAAGTGAGATTTTTTTATATTTTCCTCTTTTTAAAAGCAGTTTCCATGAGGCTGTTCTTTTTTCCAGATGACCTTTCTGGGCACTTCCATAGCAGGACTGCCTTCAGTCCTTGCTATTTCCTGAGGAGGTAGAAGCTGAGGACGCTCCTATTGGGACCAGAGACTTTGTGATCCTTTAGCTGTCTGTTAAAGAGTAGCCAGAATACGATGTCAGAGAAAAAAAAAATACCAAAGCTCACCCCTTCTCTTTCCAACCCAAAGCCTTGCCAAAGCAATAAAAAACTTCAAACAATAGCCAGTCATGACATAAACCAGTCCTTGAACAGCCTGCCAAAGTTCACCTCAAGAAAGTAGGTCCAAAAATAAACACCAACCTATAAAAAGCCCCACAGACTTAAAGATAGTCTTCCCATTGTGCTAATTGCTTTCACATCTGGCTCAGAAATGAGGAGTGTATATGAGCATGGAGAGGCCACCAATAACTTACTGCAGCTAGGCACAAAAGCATGTTCCTAGCATTAATCACACAAACCATCCATTTCTACTCAGCAGATCTCAGATGCTTAGGCTTAATTTTAGGTTTGTGTTTAAATTGCACTGAAATACTGAGGCTAGTGGGGATGTTAACAAACAGCACATGGTTAAATGCTTTCACGGGAGGGATGTTTCAAAGCGAGCGTAGAGAAACTGATTTCATCTCCCTTCCTCGCACTCCATCAGTTATGGGACCACAGTGACATTGTTTCCAAGTGGTTTTTGCCTGGCCTCCTTCTTCTAAAAAAGCCAGCCCCCAGGGTGCTGGAAAGTTGCACCTGATAAATCCAGGGCTGCACATCCAGATAGGATTCACAAGGAAAACTAGTTGAGGATGGTTTTATAAGTCATTTTCTGTGTGCCGGAGGTGGCCAAGGAGGTAACCCCGAAATGTGACCCTGTGCAGAAGCAGGGTCTTTCTGCAGGCTTGGCTGGGACAGGCACATGCTTAGCATTTATCTTAACAAACTGTACAGTGCAGCATCCAAGCTCACTGAAACGATTCCAGTTATTACAAAATGGAAGAACAAAACCCCGTCAGGCCCCTGGCAGGTCCCACGAGGAGCCAGACATGGTGTTACGCTCTGCATCGTCTGCTCTGTGCATATTTTTGTCTTTTTTCATGCCAATGTCTAGACCTTTTATATGAATGTGAACCAGCGGGTATGCGCAGGACTGTCTCGTTCTTGCCTGCGTGCATATTATTTGTTTGTGTAGCTGACTGAATTTTATAACAGTTTCACACTGGTGCAAACAAGCCCTTTGCTTGCTGGATGCAATTTGAGGCACATCTTTCCCACAGCTTTGGACTGTGCAACAAAGCCAACACAGAAAGCAAGACCCGGCCCCGCCGCAAGCAGCTACAGAGACACCCTCCCCCAGATAACTCGCTTTTATTTCCTACAGTTACTTAGGCACTGATGAGAAAATTGCCAATAAACGAAACTGTTGTGTTTTCTGAGTTCACACG
This sequence comes from Oxyura jamaicensis, assembly GCF_011077185.1. Lineage (NCBI taxonomy): Eukaryota > Metazoa > Chordata > Aves > Anseriformes > Anatidae > Oxyura > Oxyura jamaicensis. Next base: position 2,577,617 of record NC_048910.1, read on the forward strand.
GCTAGGATTACGTGAGTTATCTGCATCCTACCCTTGTGGACACGCGGCGTAGCCTGCCCTGAGCAGGCAGAGCAAGGAGCTGTGGTTTGGTGGTTGTGACTCATCGCCAGAGCTCAAGGGGGGATTTGTGATGATTTATTCATGCCACATTTATTGTTTGGAAAGCTCACTCATGCTACTATGGTTAGACTAAATAATTCATCTACCAGTCTACTATCTGATCTTGATCGGTTTCTTCTTCGTGAAGAGCCTCAAGGTGAAGATCACCGAGGAGGCAATTTTCCTTGCTTGGTATCTTTGGAAACCTAAACTTTGAGGTCAGCTTTTTAGCAGGTCTGACCTTGCTGAAGGACTAAGGATGGTTCATCCGAGAGAGTCGGGCTTGTCTATCCTCTTGTGCATCTCTTACGGGACTTGGGAGAAATGTGCCTTCCCCTGGACCATTCCTCTAATCCTAAAAAAGCACCAAGGGCAGTTCAGATAAAGGCCTCTGCAGAGTATAAAGGCATTTACGCTCTGCAGCTTTAGGCTGCAATGCCTAACCCTAGGGGAGGTTCATTCAGCTGTCCCACGGGTCAAGCTGGGAGCAGAGGGCTCCTTTGGCGCATTGAGTGCAGCTCCTGAGCATCGTTGCTCTGGGGCAGTTTTGTGTGGGGACAGAGGTAAGTCAGCATCGATGGCAAGTGCTTCTCCACACAACAGGTCCTGCTGGTTTAACTCAATTGTTTCTTTGGAGCCTTTGACAAATTTGGTGACTTGTTTTCCAGTAGAGGAGGCTGAACCTTCTGCTTTGGGGCAGGGCTGAGGCGGGACCTGCTCACCTCATCAGGACGAGGGTGGGCGGAGGTGGGAATGGCCACTCCAGCTCCAGGATGACCAGAGGGCAATTGGCAGGACAGGGTACTGGTCTGAGGTTTTGTTTTGCCCCCTCTCTGCAGCCTGCCCTTGTTCACTTGCAGTGGGCACAAATGTATCCCTTGGGTGTATTGATAGGAAAGTCAGGGTTTTGCTAAGCTGAAAGTCAGGGTGGAAAAGGAGAGGGGAACTTTGGCAGAAAATGCAGGTTCTGGGAAAGCAATCACTAACCACCTCTCATGTGAAAAAAAAAATACATGAAGCACATAGATAAAAATGATTCTCTCAGATAACTGCCACTGATTTGTGCAAAATATTTGGTGTATTGCTCACGTCTCTTTCAAAGCATCAAGGTATCTACAGCACGCTTCCACCTCAGAGAAAGAAAAAGTTTCACAACACACGTTTTCATCAGTTTTTCTATGAATAGGTCCTGTGTTGGAATTGAATGCAGGATGAGGCTGCAATACACACAAGATGTTTTCTCAAGCCTTTGTCACGATGGTTACATGCAGATGGGCCCACCTGCATTGCAGCATTAACAGGCTTGCTGATGATGTAGAGTTCATCCAATGTTAAACCAGAGCAAGGGAGGGGAGTCCGGTCCTGTTGGGGCTGCATTTTTGTAGCCGTTTAAGGAAACCAAAGAAGTGACTCAAAGGAGCTGGAATTAACCATGGATCTGAATTTGGCATTACCTGTCCACCCGCAGAGCGCAGAGAGGTGCTGCCAGCAGGTCTGGGAGCTGGGTTTTCTGAAAGGCCCCACCATCAGAATGGTGGCACTTCGAGGTGCTGCATGGCGCTTTGGAGGGGCCAGCAGAAGTGCTTGGGCTTCCCCAGCCACAAGGGAAGGACCTGAGCTATTCACAGGGCTGTTGGCAAAGGAAAGGGGATGAGCCTTACATGATCTCCAGCGGCCACACATGCCCAAAGCCACCTCTTTCTCCTTGCCAAGCTGCTCATCCTCCCCTCCATCTCCTCCAGGGTTGGTGTCCAACCCTGCAGCCCTCCTCCTGCTGCTCCCAGCCTCCGACACAGCAGCGAGTGGCTTGGCAGTGGCCATAAACATATTTTTTCACTGGCCATGTGCAGAGACCAAGGCATCTCAGGACTTGCCTGGAGAGTCCTTGCCCCTCCATCTTTTATATTCAACTCACAGTTTTCACTGGAACAGGATCCAGCAAAACCCTGGAAAGTCTCATGCATTTCCCAGCCAGATGGAGCCAAGAGCAGGACCCATGGGTGCAGCTCGTCCCTAGAAGCCAGCCTTGCTTTCACAAATAGATTAAATCTTGAAAGCTATTGGAATCCTAAAGTAGCCCTGGGCCAGGGTGAGCGTGTGCTGCCTGTGAGCATCCCTGCCCTGCGGTATGGCAGCACAGGACACACCACATGTGGTTTAATTTTTTTTTCAGTTCTTCATGAATTGATGTGTCTTTTGAAAAGTATTCTGCTATTGCATAGACAATAGATCCCTTTCAGGCAGATACAGTGTTTGAAGGAGAGAGAGGAACACTCAAAAGCAGAATAAAGCTCTGTGATGGAGCAATGTTCTGTGGGCTCTTTGATGATGCTGTAAAGAATCTGGATCTGGGTATTTTCAGAAAGGCAGCTTATGATCCCAGCTGTATTAATAGGCAGCGAGAATGCGGAGCTGTGACAGCAAGACTGACAGCTTTTGGCAGTAGATTTTGTACTTAGGTATCTAAATGTATCCCTTGCAATTCCAGTTTAGCCAAGCAGGCGAACCTGGGCTGGCACCGCTGCTTCACGTCAGCCTTGTGCTTCTACTCTTGTTTCTGTTTTGGCTCTGGGCTAAAATGGTCAAGGCTTTGGGACAAATGGTGTTCTCACACGTCCAGCAAATCTGGGGATGTCCCACCCAAACTGGGAGCAGGAGTTCTGTGATTTTAGTGAATTTGCTGTTGTTAGAGTCATAGTTGTAATTAAAGGACTGGGTTTAGATACTTTAATTAGTGGAGGTAATGTGAACTGTCCACTTAAATCGGTGTGGTATCTGGAGCATGAGGAGTATTGGGTTCACTTACTGGGTGCAGTTGGTAACTTCTTGCTCTGGAGTCACTCAGCTTGTGAATTTGGCAGTTTTACTCAAGCCTCACCTTGGTAGCTTTTAGGCCCATCATGAGCACTTGAAAAGCTGCTACAGAAGCTGTGGTGGGACCAAAGCTTCATCCACGTTGATGTCCTCACTGTCTCTCTGCAGCAGTGCTCACATTCTGCTCTGCTGCCACCAATGCATCCCTAGTCTGTCCCTGCCCTAAAGGCTTTACCCGTGAGCCATTTACAATGCCATCTAATTATTACTGCTTAATTCCAGCAAACGCCTCTGAGGCAGTGTGGTGACCTACAACCATTAGAGGCATCCCTCATGGTGCAGTGATTCACCTGAACCAGATCAGCTCCCGGCAGGGCGTGCAGGCAGGGATGGATGCGGGGGACACGGAGCTGGGCTGGGTCCTGAAGAGGGGCAGAGGCTGCCTGTCGTCTGCTGGAATGACCTGGTTTAGCTGCAGAAAAGCAGCCTGTGTGCTCCGCCTTTTATTTCAGTTTGATTAAGTTGATTCTTCACCCAGCTAAAGTAAGATGTGTGTTTAAAGTGAAATCAAAGCATGCTGAACTTTGTATACGCGAAGCAGTTGGACTGAATTATTTCTTTTGTCGGATCCTTGGCAAAGAGGCAAGGCTTTCTGCTCAAGAGAGGCTGTAAAGCATTTTGGTACCGTCTCAGTCTGCAGCTGCAATAGGTGGGAAAATGAGAAGAAACTGACAATAGAATGCGAAAGGACAAATGTATCAGCCTGAATATTTGACTTACCATCCGTGTTGCTGACAGTTAGTCTAAAGTGATAAAATGAAGCCAAAGGAAATGTTTTCCCTGAGTAAAGTGTGATGGTAGGGCTGGCCCAGGAGCACCAGCATGAACAGTAGGATGTCCGAGGGCAGCACAGGGTTGCCCAGGGGTGGGATCAAGATGCCCAGCACAGTCACTACATAGCCCAGAGGCTGCACTGGGTTGCCCAGGGGTCGCACTGGGTTGGTTAGAGACTGCACTGGGTTGTGCATCTAGGGCACTGGGTTGCCCAACAGCTGCACTGGATTGCTCAGGGCCAGCAGCAAGTAGCCCAGGGCGAGTACTAAGTTGCCCAGAGCCATCACTGAGTTGCCCAGGTGCTGCACTGAATAGCCCAGGGGCTGCACCGAGTTGCCCAGTGGGGGTAGTAGGTTGCTCAGGGCAGGCACTAGGATGCCCGCTGAGAATGCTGCATTGCCCAACAGCATCACCAGGTTGCCATAGCAGCTGCACGAGGTTGCCCAGGCAGAATCTGGTCACTGAGCACCCAGCGCCCGTAGCAACACCCCCCCAGGTCCTGTGTCCCTGGTGGCCACCGGGTGCTGGGGATGTTGCAGCACCCAGCACTGCTGCCACCCAGCCCGACAACACAGTGGTGAGTGACAGCCCCCAGGCACCCCCTGAGCACCCACCCAGGCAGCAGAGGTGAGCGTATGCTTTAACTGGGAGTAATGAGGGTGTTAAAAGTAGATATTTTTCCTAATCCCCTCCAGTTATCATTGGGATGGTACCTCTTATACCCCAAAGCATGTGCTCAGGTGGTCAGGGGCTCCAGAGCATCTGTGTTCAGGGGGTGGGGGGGGATAGAAAGTGTCACCTGGGGGCAGTTTATCCCAGGGGAGAGGCAGGAGCATTTATTTCAGCTGGAAATGCAGGGAAATACAACCCCAATCCATTCCCAAGGGCTTTTTTCTCCTTTTCTAAAGATACATATATCAGGATCTGAAAGGGAATAATTTACGTACGGGGTGGGAGCCAGGGAAGTTGTCTCCTCTCTGAAGGCTGTTTCTCAGGTACAAAAAGTGGCACTGAGCTGGGCGAAGCCCAGCAGGGACAAAAGTGCTGAAGGGATGGCTTTGTGGGAACCGGCACGCACAGAGGTTTTTGTTGGACCCGAGCACAGACATTTCGTCCTCGGTTCTGCCAGACTGGCCTCGTGTTTGCAAATGTACTTTTGTTAAACCCGAGGGTGTGAGTTTTCCGCTGCCTGTCCAGTGCTGCTTGGGCCAGGCCAGACCCCGGGGCCGAGGCTCAGTGCCCGCAGCTCTGCTGCCTTGGACTCAGGTACTGGGGCAGCCTGGGCGAGAGTGGCCAAAATTGGGCACAGCTTGAAAATACCATCCGCAAAGTTCAACGATTTCCCAGCTACAGGCTGTGCACGTTTCCCCTCTGACTCATCCCTATTTTCCTCTGACTAACCCTTGCTGCAGGACCTGTTACTCTCCTGTATGTGCCGTGCATTCATTTAATAGCTGCATTTTGCTCAGTGTTCGTATGAATGCATCAAACCATTGCGGGCACCGGAGACACAGCGAGTGTCACCCGCTGCCAGCAGCCCGGCGTTGCCACCAGGGTACAGGACCAGCTCATCTCTCCCTCATCCTTTTAAGCATTTTGGTAGGAAGCCATGAGTGGTTGTTGGTCCTGCCTCTAGCAGAGGTGCTCTTTGTTGCAGAGTTGACTAGAAGCAAAAAACCCTCTCTTTCCCAAGGGTTTTATAATTTTGAAAACAGGCCGGCCTCTCTCAGCTTGCCTACTCATGCAAATTGATCAGGGTAGCCCAAGAGGAGCAATTAAAGCTCATCATGTGACTGCTTGTGTGGACACTTTGTTCTAGAATAACAGCCAGTTCATTGCATGCAAATGGCCTATTTTTAAAGGGATAATGCGGACTGCATGCAGTAACAAACGGGATTTAGCAATGCCTCGTGTCAAAAACCCTGCTATCCATGTGCCTTGTGGCATGCTGGTGTCCCAGCCTTTCAGCAGGGCTCTGGCCATGCTGGGTGGGATGTGGACAGGATGGTGTTAGGGGCAGGACGTGTCCCTGTGCCACAGCAGCAGGCTATGATGGCCGTGGTGACTTATTCTGCCTGTGGGTGACACTTGCATCCACACAAGAGCTCCGTATCAAGCACAAGAAACCCTCCTGAGCACGTGTCCTTGGGTTAGGTGCTGTAGGTACTTTTGCTGGCCTTGTATTTCTGATCTCACCTGGCTGAGGAGCTCCCCCCACAGAGGGCACCCAGTGCCCTCACTGGTACTGGTCTCCCTGGGCTGCTTTGCTTTGGGTTACTGCCTTGGGTTGCTGGCATTTACGAGCTGCCCCCAAAAGACTGTGGGATGATTTCTCCTTTCCAAGCACATTTATTTTACATTGGCTGCAAAACAGACATTTTTCTTCCTTTGCAGATCGAGATAGATGCCTTTTTTTAAGTAAAATTGGTGGGATTTTTTTTCAAATTTGAGTGTAGTTCTGCACAGCTCAGGCTGCTCGTTTGAGCTTTTAATGCAAGTGAAGGCGCAGTGAGGACAGAATCCCTCACCCACAAATCACGCTGGGTTGGTAGCAGCTGCATGTCCAAAGGGACACAGCTATCGGGGCCGGTAATGGAACTTGTAAAGGGAAAATCGCATCTGGAGCATTGTAAGATCAGCAGATATGCCGGCCAAAAGAAACAAATGAACAGCAGAGAATCAGCAACTACAATTTCATTGGAATGACAGATTTAAAGAAATTGAAGGCATAATATCTGCCATTCTCCTCAGCAGCGATGATTTGTTTCTCTCTGCTTTTCAAGACCTGACACCAGATACTAACAACAAAGCCAAATCCTTGTATATACAAGTGCTTGGGATGCTGTCAGGAGGGATTTGCTTTCGACAGCTCTAAGCCCGTCTGGGCACTGTGTGGGTGCTGTGTTCTTGCTCTCAGTGTTGTACGTTGCAAGAAATGCTTGCTGAGTGTGACTCCTGCCTCCTCCCCCTGCAGGACCCCTACCCTAGGAGCAGCAACCAAACATGGAGCTCGTCGGCTCGCCCTTGACAGCAGCTCATGCCCACCCGAGATCGACACCCACCAACTTTCTGCCTGCCATCAGCACCATGGCTTCGAGCTACAAGAACCGTTTTCCTTACTACCCCTTGCCTCAGAGCTTCAGCCTTCCCTGGGCACCCAGCGCCTACTATAGGACGGCTGCCATTAACCCCACTTTGGCTCCCTTTTCTGGGAGCGCCCAGAGGCTCACCCCCAGCAAGATGCTGCCGTTCGTTTCCAACAGGACGTCCCTCTTCACCCGGTACACCCCCGACGACTGGTACCGCTCCAACCTCACCAACTACAGGGAGTCAGAGACGTCCCGGCACAACTCGGAGAACCTCAGGGTCGACACCTCCCGCCTGATTCAGGACAAGTACCAGCAGACGAAGAAAACGCAGGCAGAGAGCACCAAAAACCTGGGAGAGCGTGTCAATGACATTGAATTTTGGAAGTCGGAGCTCTGCCACGAGCTGGATGAGATGATCGGGGAGACCAACGCGCTCTCCGACATGAAGAGGAGGCTGGAAAGAGCCCTGGCAGAGACTGAGGCCCCGCTCCAGGTGAGCGCTGTGCCCAGCGGGCTGCACGCTGCAGCCTGCTGCTGAGACATCTGCAGCCGTTCAAACGTCTAATGAAGTTTCACTGGAGCCCTGTAACATCTAGAAAGTTTTTATTAAGGGACCATTCGTTAAGTTAGCAATAAACAAGCCCCTCGCCATCTGCTACACCCCCTATCAGCGCTTGCTGAGCACATCAGAACACTATTTGCTTAACCAAATATTTTTGTAAGCAGTGTATCCAACATCTTGAGCTGGGATAGGAAAGCCCGTGTCCTGCTACATGGCTCGGCTGAGGTCAGCTTCCAGCCAGACCCAGGTCTCCGCAGCCAGCTGCGGGTACGCCAGGGCCACGTGCACTCCTCATACGATGTAATGCTGATGTTGCAGCTCAGCTGCTTGTTGTCAGCTAAACCCTGCCCCAGACACGTTTTTCCTCTCTGTGTCCACCTCCATTTTTTTTCTATTACATTACTTGAGGAGGGGACCCTGTCCCTGCAGCTTGGCATGTCCCCAACAGGTCGCTCAGGAGTGCTTGCTCCACCGGGAGAAGAGGATGGGCATCGACCTGGTGCACGACAACGTGGAGAAAGAGCTCTTCACAGTGAGTCTGGCAGCACAGATCGCGTGCTAGAGCTCCTTCTGCCTAAACTGAGCTAACTGGCTCTTGGGCACTAAAACCCTCGGTCCCTTGGCCAGGGGATGGCGTGTCCATCAGCAGCACGCCCGCGTTTTGGGGTAAGACTTTCCCTAATAGAGAAAGGACTTGCTGAAAAGTAGCTGTATCTTTGTGCAGCTTGCAGAGGTCCTGGTCCCCCTTCAAGCAGTTTGTGTCCCCATCTTCTTGCCCTGTGTCCTGCACCCCAAGAGCCATGCACCCCAGAGCCCTGCCCGGACAGCACCCACAGGCATCTCAGCACACACAGATACAGGGGAGGCAGTGTGTGGCTGACAGCTCGTCTGCTTTTCCCAACTGTACTAGCCAGTCTAATAAAAATCCTGCATCTACCCCCAGCCTTGCCTTGCTCTGAGCAGTGCAGCTGCAGCAGGACTGCCACGCTGTGTACTTAAGCAGTACATTTTATAGAAACCATAAAAACGTGCACTCTTGCCTGCCTTTATATAGTCTGCTTTAAATTATGAATAAAAGCAAACAAGATGAGAGCTGGCACAGAGGATTGGATCCTAACCCAGGGTACAGCAAAGCACGATCACTGTGAGGGCCTCGCGAAGCTGGGAAGGAAACGGCAGCCCCTGGGACTGCGAAGCCACTGCTCTGTTAGAAGATTTTTTCTTATGAGTCAGGCCCTAAAAAATTAGCAGATTGGTTTAAAGGTCATGAGATTTTAGGAAAATAATCTGAGTTGGTATCTTTATAATGGCTGTTTGGATTTCAAGTGTTGAGGACCCATTTAGGCCGTGCATTTCAGCTGGTTGTTACAAAGAGAAGGGCTTAAAAATCACTTGTTTTGGAGCCTCCTGATCACCACCTCCAGGATCTGGGGCTGCACAAACGTGGTGGAGGTGTGCTGAGGTCAGGAGAGTGGTGAGCAGCACATGCCTTCCTCCTGCCTCATTCTTAGAAGTGGCTGGGAATTCACACTGAAGGAAAATCCATCTCCTTCTCCTGTTGGTATGGGATCTTTCCTGGGGTAGAAAAAATTCTAGGAGCAAAAATATGCTGATTGGGGATGGGGGTGTAGCTCATCCAGCAGTCAGACCAGGTTAGGATCCGGCCCTACTGCCACATTGTGGCATTAATCACCACTTGGAGCGGATGCCAAGATGAGAAAATGCTTGGCCACCCCCCAAAAGTCAGGGCAAATGCCGTGGCTGTGGCCATGGCACTGTCCTGTCCCCCTCCTGGTGCACCAGGGGCTGGAGAGGCCCGAGGGTATGAGTGTGACCAGGACCAATGTGTTGTTGTTGTGCTTTGTCTCTGCCCAGGAGGTGGACGTCATCAGGTCGTGCCAGGAGAGGATGCAGCGCTTCCTGGACAGGGCGAAAGCCCAGCTCGCGTAAGGGGCAGCTCCCAGCTCGTGGGGCAGGGCTGAAATGATTTGCAGCTGTAACGTGAACCCCCAGCAGACCCCCACCCTAACCCCGTCCTGTAGATGCGACCCCTTCTGTCAGCCCCATACAAACGAGCAGCGATGCTCATGGGAGCCCACGGTCCTGGGGGGAGCCCCCCGAGCCATGCAGGACGCTGACAGCTTCTCTTTCCATGCCAAAGGTCCAACAGGGCGGCCCAGCACGAGCTGGAGAGGGACCTGGCCAACAAGCAGACAGCCCACCGCATCGACGACAAGTGCCACCACCTGAGGAACACCTCCGACGGCATCAGCTACTACCGCGGGGTGGAGCGGGTCGATGCCACGTGAGTGCACTCCAGCGCGGGTCCCAAGGAAGTGGTGACACTCCTGGCATGGTGGTGGCTGTCCTGGCACGGCGCCGGCTGTCCCCAGCCCCTGTGCCTCAGTGTGCCACATCCAGCCCAGCCCTCTGCACCGGGCAGCACAAAGAACAAGGCTTGGAGAGTGAAAGCCAAATGAAATGCGTCCCACCCAATTAAATGTGATATCAGGGTGCAGAGATCAGCCTGAAAACAGATTCAGCTCAGCACCTCGATGCAGCTCGTTAGGTCCGTGCACACGTTGAAGGCTGCATCGCTGCTTCCCGAGTGCTCTTCATTGACATAAAGTCTGGGGGCTCACCCCTGCCGGCAGAGGGGCTGGCAGGGAGCTGGTGGCACAGAAGATAAAGGAGCAGAGAGCATGGTCCTGGGACAGAGTTCAGCTGCTTTTGGGTGCCAGGAATTCGGCTTTGGCTCTGCAATAAATGAACGATGACCTAAAGCAGCACTCGCAGAGATATGCTGCGATTGGCAAAGGGTTCAGGGGATAAATCTGCTGTGCACACAGACACATGCAGTTGTTGGGGGGTGGGGGGGGACACATGGATTGATTTGTTTTTTCTGGTGCTTGAATAATTCTTCACAGCAGAGCTCAGACATACTTAGACAGGCAAATGAATTGCAAAGGATTGATGCTGAAATTCAGAGGGGGTAAAATGTGCAGAGGATCAGCATGTTTTAAATGGAGCTTATGTGGTATTTGAGGCTTTTGTTGACCTTGTTCTGGACTGCTGCACAGGCGTGAACTCCATCCCAAGTGCACTGACAGGGAATCGAGTATTATCTAATGCTCGCTCAGTTTTGTATGAAATTGAGATAAGTTACGAGCAAAATGAGTCAGCTGCAGTCTGTGTGTTGTCACAGAGCTGTGAATCACTTGGCACTTTAAGCCATTAATGTGTAAATACAAGGTCTGATTAAAATCTCATTTTTTTTTCTAAGGGAATCTATTGTTTGTGTGAGCCTTCCTAATTATTGCAGAGTTGTCATGGACGTGTCAGTATTTGATAAGCTTTATGGGATGAATGGTGTCCAGATATTTAACTTCCATGTGGTCAAAGAGCACGGATCCCTGGAAGGCTGTGTTTAACCCGACCTGGTGGCATCCCTGCCCGCCCATGGGCAGCTCCGGCAGCATGGGGCCACCAGGGGCCTACCCCTTCTCTCTTGCAGCATCTCGGTGCCGGATTCCTGGGCCAAGTTTACGGACGACAACATCCTGCGCTCCCAGAGCGAGCGGGCGGCCTCCGCCAAGCTGCGGGACGAGATCGAGAACCTGCTGGTGGTGACCGCCAACGAGATGTGGAACCAGTTCAACAGCGTGAACGTCGCCTTCACCAACCGCATCGCCGAGACAGCCGACGCCAAGAACAAGATTCAGACCCACCTGGCCAAGGTGCCCTCAGCCCTTTCCTTTTTATGTAAAACAATCACTTCTGAGTGATGCCTCCCAAGCAAAAACATCCATGCAGACCTGGTCAGGGTCCGGGGAAATCGGAAACGATGCTGTTATTTGAGAATACACTTTTTAATCCTGTTTCTTGTACCTGTTTCTTTTTCATGCCAGACGCTGCAGGAAATCTTCCAGATTGAGATGAGCATCGAAGCCATCCGAAAAGCCATTAGGGACAAAGTGCCTCCGCTAAAAGTCGCTCAGACCCGGCTGGACGAGCGCACGCGGAGACCCAACGTGGAGCTGTGCCGGGACAGCGCCCAGCTGCGGTAAGGCAGGAGCATGGGGCCGGCAGCACCTGCGAAGGGTCACCAGTGGTGGCCCTCAGGAGCATCACGGGGTGACAAAACTGCTTGGGGTCTTTTTTTTTTTTTTTTTTTTTTTTCTATATAGTCCCTCTTTAGATGCACTGATATAATGGGAAGCACTGAGCAAACAACCCTGGGTGCTGGGAGAGCTTTGCACCCACGGAGGGCACCTCATGTGCCATTGCCACACCATGGCCAGGTACAGCCTGATGCTACCCCATGAGGGGCTGGATTGATCCCACTTGGATAAACATCCTCCTCCTGATGCTTGAATGTGCCCTGTTTGCAGGGACAAGCCTCATACACCCCAATAGCATCACCTCGAGAGCGCTCAGCTCCTTCCCCTGGGGTAACAGTAAGAAAGGTGCAACACAAGGAGAAGCAGGTAGCAGCAAGGGCTGTCCTCACCTGCCCTGGGGACACTGGAAAACAAAAACTCTCAAGCACAGGATCGCGCGAGGCTCCTGAAAGACCAGGGCAGGCTGCGCAACTGCTTCTTGGCATTTCTTCAAGGTCTTATCTGCCCCGTCAGCAGGAGAGGCTTGGCCAGGGCTTCCTTCCGTGCCTCCTCCTCCTCCTTCACCCTTCAGCCTTCCAAGGTTACCAGGCACTCTGAGAGGAAGGCAAGCCAAAACCAGCAGCTTTCCCAAAGAGGCAGAGGCGAGGATGTTTCACAGATAAGGGAATTGTCTCCCTGGCCCCTGGCTGTGACCTTGCTGCTGCTGTAGGCACAGAAGGAAAAACAAACCTAAGCTGGCCAACTTACTGGGTGGGAGCTGGTGGGTTTGTGAAACTGGAGGGGTTTCCCCCTTTTTCAGAGAAAGGAAGAAAACCTGGGGAGAGCCCAGCTGCTTCCTACTCTGTCTTACCCATCCTGATGCCACCTCTGCTCTCCTCTGATTAGCATCACCCCGACGCTGTCCCTGCCTGGAGGAGAAGCCAGGCACCCAAGGGTGTCCCGAGCAGCCACACCTGTGCAGGAAGGAGGGGGCTGAGCTCCCTGCCTGGGCTGCCTCTTGGCTTGAACTGATGGGAAATCTTTGAAAAGCAATTTTTAAGCTTTCTCAGCACACCCAGCTCTTGACCCTCTTTAGCATCTCACTTGCTGTTTTTATTATTATTATTATTATTATTATTATTATTTTGTTTTTTGTTTTTTGTCTTCCACTAGTTTCACATTCACTTTTAGCCTCTTGCAACTCTCCTCTGCTGCTGGCTGTGCGTCTTTGGGTGTGGGGAAGACCTTGGCCCAGGGAGATCCAGGAGGGTGAACAGACAAAGCCACAAACCCAAAGGGGAACAGGAAACCACTGGGGCTCCCTGCCCTGGCGCAGCCTCCTGTCCTCAGCTTTCACATGGAGGAGCAGCCCAGCCCTCAGCTTTCACGCACGGTTGCCAGAAAATGGGGTTGTGTTAATCTGACCTCACCGAAGGGGGAAATCCTTCTGCCTCCATGCTCACGGGGTTTCTTGCTGTTCCCCAGCCTCGTCAATGAGGTCCACGAACTCGATGAGACTATCCAGGGCCTGCAGCAGCGCCTGAGGGATGCTGAGGACACGCTGCAGACATTGGTCCGGGCCAAGGCAGTCCTGGAGCACGACCTGGCTGTCAAAGCCAACTCTCTCTTCATTGACCAGGAGAAATGCATGGGGATGCGCAAGAGCTTCCCCTGCACGGCACGGCTGGTGGGGTACGTCTAGGCTGGGCTCAGCCCCGCTCCCACTGCCTGTTGTGGGATGCCTTCTCAGTTCAGGTAGGATGCCTTGAAAATCCACGGTCAGACTTCCTGGTGGAAGCCCCGAATAGGAATTAAATGCTCACTTTGTGTGTTACACGGTCTAATGTTTTGTTTTGGTTTGGTTTGTTTTCTCCTTCCCTGCTCGTTCAGAGCATGTCAGTAGATGAAAATATCCCGTGTGCCCTGAGAGCAACTCCCCCCCCCAGGGGATTCACCCCTCCCTTTCAGTCAATGATTTTAGGAGAAAAAAACTGTCCGGTCTTCCTCCTTTTGAGTCTGTCTGTGGAAAAAGCACAAGGGGAAGTAACGGCAGTTGTCAGAGTAATTAGGTGTTGACATCCATCATGTATTTTTAACAGTGCAGCAGAAACACAAGCTATCCTGAGAAGCGCTGCAGTATCTTCCGCTCATAAACAGGAAAACTTGCATTTTAAGCTGGTTGCTGATGATAATTTGCTTGCTTTTGAAAAATCTAAGTGTCTTCTAATATGACAGCATGGGGAAGTAAAAAAAAAAAAAAAAAAGTAAAACAAGGAAATATTTTTGACCAGCTAATTGATGAAAATGTGGTGGGTTTAGTTTTGTTCTAAGTATGAATTGGTTCTTAATTTAAGCTCTCGGGTTTGGTTTGTTGGTGGAGACACCAAAATCTAAGCTCTGCAATTTAGACCGCATAAAACCCAGAGGGGATCAGGAGGGAGGGCACAGGTGGGTGATGTTAATTGTATCTGTGCCTGATATTTTTTATTATTATTTTCTTTAAGGAAATTTTTTGGAGGTTGCATATCATTGCCTTTACTCCAGCTTTAGTGTTGTGTCTCATCTCAGTCAGTTCACCCTCCTAAATAATTGTCTGCAGGAGCAGGCTGTGCCCATGTTCTGCCCTATTTGACTCTCACGGTTCCTGCTAGAGATGTGCAGAGGGCCATGGATGGGGGGAGCTGAAATAAGGCATAACAGAGGCCATAAACACTTCAGATTGCAGGAAACCATTCAACCTCTTTCCAGCTCCTCATTCCCTTCTAAAAATCCCCAGCCCCAGTTTGGTCAGAAATGGAGGTTTCTGTTCCGCCCCAGCCTTGAGGCTGCCCATGTCCCTAGGGACAGGCGTTGGGGCTGATGGGGAGCAAGGAGCCACGGGGCCCTCACCGGCTCCGTGTCAGCCAGATGGGGAATAAAACATCTCTCCCAAGTGCTGACATGAAGCTGCCACGATCTTTAGACACCACGAGCAGCAAGGTCGCCAGCCAAGAGTTTCTTCATCAGCACATTTGGCAGTGTGGACACAGAAAAGGGTTTCCGTCCAGCCCTTTTGGAGCACCGAGTACCGAGGGAAGTCCCTTGGCACAGTGCTCATGCAGGGATGTCCCTTTGGGACTTTACTGTACGAAAAGGAAATCAAACAGAAGCCCCAAGAACGAGGACCAGAGGCAGATGGTGGTGTTTGCTGGGCTCCCTCGTAGCCCTGATCATGCCCCAGGAGCTTCAAAGCCCATCGTTAGGATTTGTGGGTCCCTGCTGGGCCTGCACCCATTCAGCACCCATTATCCATAGCCTTTCCGTGGTTGAACCTTCTCAGTTCAGTCTCTGCAGGGTTATTTTGGGGGTTGTGACCCAGCAGCCTCTGTCTTTGATGTGCACCAGGTGCGTTAAATAACTGCCCTGCCTTCCTGCATCTGCTGCGTGAGGTGCCTTTGCTGTTGTACCATTAAATGATTTGCTCTCATAATTCACTTTTAGATAGTACTGTCCTTCCTGTCTGCCCCTGCTGCCTTTCTGCATTGATTTGATGTTTCCTTTCTTTAAATGCCTTCATTCTGAAGAACAACGTGCCTACTTTTATTGCTGTTTATTACCGTTTTATTGCTTGCTTTATCAGCCAAGTTGCTGAGGAAGATCATTCGTGTAAATTCCTTTGCATCCCACAGCCATATTCCCACCCTCCCTCCTGCATCATCCCAATAAACCCTGCAGAACTGGATTTGTAGACTGTTTGCTGTCTGGAGCACAGAAAATAAATGAATAAAACCATGACAACATTGCTTCATGCAAGCTAAGCATCATGCCCACCCCAGACCCAGTGACGAGTCAAGGCCAGTCTATCAAAATGCTGTTCAATGAGAGGCCTGGGCAGTTTTGCTGCCTAAGAAAAAAAAAAAAAAAAAAAGGAAAATCAGTGAATGTCTGATATGAATTTGAGTGAAAGGAAAGCTTGCCAAAAAAGCCTGTTAGCAGCATATTGCACAACTAGTGTAGATATGCTCTAGGGAGAGAATTCCCAAAGCAGCATCAGCATTCCAAAAAACCCAACTCATCATTATCATGAAAAAAATAAAATAGAGAGAAAACTTGAGCTAAACATTTAAAGAAACTTGGGCAGTGTTGGAGCACAGACATGGCTGTGCTGGCTCAGACCAAAGTCCGATGAGCCCCAGATTCAACCTCTGACAGAGCCAAGGGGAGATACTCAGATAAAACGACCAGAAGAAGGCAAGTGCCTGTGATACTTTCCCAGCCTACTTTCCCAGCTTCCAGCAATTAGTATTTGAAGGACTTCCTGAGCTGCCAGTGCTGTCCTTGAATTTAACAGCCCCCAATGGATTTGTTTCACATGATCTCGTTCCAGTTGTTCTTCGAGCCCCTGCAGACTTTCGGCATCTGCTGTGTCCCTCGGCAGGGAGCTGCAGGGCACGGAGCAGCCCGCTCAGAGCACTGGTGGCCAATCCCATGGAAATCCCTGAAAAAGGGATTAAACCCAGAACTGCTGAAGCCAAGAGGGTAGAACTCAATAACCTGGGCAAAAAGGTGGCTTGAAACTGCTTTAGAGGTGGGTTCAGTACAGGAGCTCACAGCAGGTTGGCTCCTTTTACATGCTGTCAGCGTGCCAGAGAGCACAAATCACAGTTTCTCAAATTGTCTGAGTATGTTCTGACACACAGGCATGTCCCAGCTGGGAAGCACAGTTGTTTTTTTGGCTTTTGGAGCTAGTGGGTGTATTTTGGTTTCATTGAGGCCAATGGGGATTTTCTCCAGTGATTTCAGCCTGCCTCTATCAGTGATGACAACTGGCTTGGAGCTGAAAGGAGAAAGTTGGATGAAGTTTTTTCAGGGGCATGAATGTAGACTTGACAGGACTGAAATATTTTACAAATTCTTCTTGGTTTGGTGGAAAACAAATGGCAGGAAGAATAAGTAAATGTCTCTAAGATCTATTAGAACTCTTGTTTTAGAAGCTTGCTACATTTAAATGCCTGTGTCTTTCCTTCATCCCCTTCCCTTCCTTTCTTTTTTTCATTTTTTTTTTTCCTTGAAATGGCTTTTCAAATATTCCTTCCATGAGTGTCCATATTATGATGCATCAGTGCTTATTGCTCTCTTTATTGCCCTACTTGCACAGTTGTTTGAAAACAGGATTGTTTTCCTAATCCCAGCCCTGCATGAGTCCTGGGCTCGCTGACGGCAGTGCAGGTTTCTGTCCCTTCACCTTTGCATTCAGAATCTTCCATTGTTCATGGTCTTCATCACAGGGCAGGGAACAGGAAGCCACTCCCTAAAACTGTGATGATGGAGCAAAGTCCTGGGGTTAAACGTGTTCATCCACAAGAGGGGACATACAGAGAAAATCTGGTCTTTTGGAGTAGTTTGGAAAGGTTTGGTTTCAGAGGAGTTTAGGCCACCTGGCCTGGGGCCAAGAGCAGGAATGGGATGGTGTACGAGTACGCTGGACTGATGGTGGCAGAGCCCATGATGTGCTGGTTTAGGCAATGCCATGGACATCATTCACTGAGTATTAGACCCTCCCCAGCCTCAAAGCCCATTGCTGCCTTGCTAAAGTAGCATTTGAGCCTCTTAATGTTATAGGGAATGCAAGTGCTTTCTTTACTTCTCATTGCTCTATTCTAGAAACTGAAGCTGAAGCATCAGAACAGTTTTAAATGATCCCATGGCAAAGGTTCAGATTTTTCACCCAGTGTTTACACAATCCTTTAACCTTACATCTTTCCCAGCAGCGCCTGTGGCAAGTCTTGCTTGTACACAAAACATCTCTGAAATTTATTCCAGCGCCTGCTTTCATTTAGGCAGCAGCCAGCGCAAGCCACACTCGTACAGATGAGCAGGACAGGCCGTGTGGTGGGGAGCACGGTGCAATTCCCCATCCTGCACGGGGCTGGAAGGTGATGCCATCTCCAACAAAACCCCAAAGGGCTCCCTTGTGAATGTCATCCCTCCCACCTCTCCTGCCTGACAGCAGCCAGCTGGTGCCTCAGCTCGAGGAAGGAGCAGAGGAGAGCTTTGCCTCCAGTGTCCCATGTGAGCTCTGCCCGGTCCTCAGCCACCTGAGCTGCGGTGACAGCACGCCTTCAGGTGGTTTTTTGGAAGCCCTGCTCCGCTGGGATGATGCACCTTTCCAAGGTCTGAGGAGCACTGGGTCAATGTGCTCTTCTCTCTGGGTTTCCTCCACAGATTCTAATCTGCAACTCACAGCCAAAATTGGCTTCATTACCGTTAGGCTGCTCTTTTCCCTGACTCGAGTTTCAGCTGTTCGTCCTGTGCTTTTGGCACTGTTTTCAGAACTGAGGCTGAGCTGCTTGTGCTCTACCACATTCACAGAGGAGCTTGGGTGCAGCATGCGACCCCAACTGTTTTTTACCATTGTGCCTCTCCCCACTGCGTTTTTGGGGAATGGGTCAGATAATTTACCCGGAGGCACAGGAGCCGAGATCTCAGATGCACAAACCCAAACCAGAAGACTGTCTCTCACAGCAGACTAGGTCACAGTCCTCGGGGACGAGCCCCTTCTCGCGCTGTGTTAGCGCAGCCCCAAGCACTGTGGCTCCTTCTGCTCTGAAAGCAGCCTACGCGCCCAGCCCACGGCAGCAAGGCGGCTCGAAACAGCCTCATTAGCGAGGAGCGTCCCGATGGCGCTCCAGATGTTGCAGTCCTGCGGGGCTCGCAGCCCCGATGGCCCTGGCTCCGCCGTGGCGTGCAGCGCCCTGCCCGGCGTGCAGCAGCGTCACGCAGCGCGGGGATATGGGGGTGAATTTTTCAGAGGAAAGGGCAAATCTCATCCTTTGAAAGCAGGCCGGGCAAACCTTCCTCTGCGCTGTTCGGAGCCGGCGCTGCTGGAGCTCGGCTCGGCGGCATCGTGGCGGGGATAAAGCAGGGGCTGGAGCACGGTGTGAGGCCGGGGGTCCCTCTCCAGCCCCTGACCCGTCTCCCCCCGTCGCCTCCCCAGGGCGCTCCCAGCTCCCTCTCGCTGGCTGATGCGTGCAGTGGGACCGCTCGCAGGAGCGCGGCGGAGCCAAAGCCCGTGCTGCAGGAACACGCCTGTGCTTGCCAGGAGGAGGGAGCCAAGCACGCTCCTCTCCCTCTTTCTCCCAAGATTTACGGTTCTGGTGGCTGACTGCCGAATTCTCTCGTCTCTGCAGCAAAGCAGGGCTGGTTTGGAGGCGGTGGGTGAGGAGGGTGGAGGTAAAGGGGAGGCTGGGGCAGTGCTCAGGGCTCCTTTGGGGTCTGTGGGAGGTGTGAGTGCAAGGATTGTATCAACAGATTGTCTGTGGTTGAAGAATGAGTGAAGGCTGCCCTACAGAGTGCAGCCACCCCTTCCTCTTAGTACCTCAGACCCCCAAGTTTTGTGAAAATCAATTCCACTGGACTTGGCTTTCAGGTGCTAACCCCCCCCAGATCAACTGCTATTACAGGGGCATATCACAACGGGGTAGCTTTCCTGGACACAGCCCCCCTGTGCAAGTCAGAGCCGAAACTCCCCTTGAGTTAGGCGCATCCATCCTCCCCTTCCCCAGCCCTGCCCCGCGGCTCCCTGTGCTGGGTGAGGGGGAAAACCCACGGCTGCCGGCACTGCATCAGCACCCGGGGCGCATCCAGCCACTGCCCGGCTTCCTCCAACCTCGCAGCTGCTCCGAGACACACGGACAGACACGGACGGACAGACACACGGCCACGCACTCTCACCCCCCCACGGAGGCTTTGGGCAGAGCCCCAGGGAAGGGGAACCTCCTTCCCCCGGATCGGAGGGGGGCACCGCAATGGTCGGCATCCCCGGGGCGCGGCTGGACCCCCCGTATGGTTTGGGACCCCATGTATGGTTTAGGGATCCCCCTTATGTTATGGGACCCCCCCCCCCCCCTCGGTGTTCGTATCTGGGAACGGAGCAGAGCTGGGTGCGGGTCCCAGAGCCCGCATCAGAGGGCGGGGGGGGGGGGGGGGGGGGGGTGAGGGGAAGGGGGCGGCTGGGCGGGGGGGCGATGCACATTTTGGTGCCTGGGCTCTGCCGCCGCATTTATAGGAGGAGCGGCCGCAGGACCCTCCCTGTCCCGCAGACGCAAGCGGGGCGGTGGCTCCGGTTAAAGGGGAACCTTGACAGCGCCGCCGCCCGCTCCGCGCCGCGCTGCCCGCTCCGCACCGCTCCGCACCGCTCCTGCTGCCCAGCGAGCCCCGGTTCTGAGACGTGAGTACGGCCCGGGCCGGCCGGAGGGGACGGGGACCAGGGGAGCCCTCTCGAGGGTCCTCGAGGCTTCGGTTGCACCCCCCCTTCCCCTCCTCCGAGGGGAGATGGGGCGCCGTAGGCACCCCCCACCCCCCCGAGAATGGAGTCCGAGGGAGTTCCCTGGGGAGAGATGAGCTGAGATAGACGACCCCCCCGCTTCCCCCCCCCGCCCCCCGCCCTGGGGGTCCCAAGGGGAGGTGGGCAGGGGGAAGTTTCCCTTAGAGAGAGGTGTTGGAAGGGTCTGTCCCGGTGGTCCCATGGGGAGAGGGGCCGAGACCACCCCCCCCCCGGTGAGGGCAGAGATAGAACCCACCCGCGGGGGTGCCGTGGGGAGCCGGGCCGGGAAGCACCCCCACCCCTGGGGAGAGAGACGGAAGCCCCCCCGGCGGAGAGAGGCAGGGGGAACCCCCCCTTTGCTCCCCAGCGGAGGGGTCCCGAGGATGCCCCCCCGGGGAGAGAGCTTGGGGAAGCCCCGAGGAGGGTATTTCTGGGGAGCTGCGCCAGGGAACACCCCTTAACCCGCCAGGGAAGGGCCGGGAGGACCCCCGGGGCATCGGGGCTGGGATGCCCGCTCCGCCGGGAGGGCTCGGGGAGCAACCCCGGGGCCGGGCGCTGCCCAAGCATCCCCCGCACCGCGCCGGGGCTCCCAGCGGGGCCGGGCGGGCTCCTGCCGTCGGCCGAGCGCCTCCTGCTGCCCTCGGGGCTGGGGCTCACTCACACACACACAAACACCCCCCCCAACTCAGCAGCATCTCCCTCTCCCCCTCCAGTTCTGCCCCAGACCGCCACCAAGATGCTGCTTTTGCTGCTGGGGATCATCGTGCTCCATGTCACCGTGCTGGTGCTCCTCTTCGTCTCCACCATCGTCAGCGTAAGTACGGCCGCTCCTCGGGCACCGGCGTGGCACGGGAGGGTCACACGGTGTTATTTTTATTTGTGGCTTATTTTCCAGTCTAGCTCTTACCAGGAAACCTTTGCTTTCCGATTGCTGTCTTGCTAGTAGTGGGATCTGGGAGGGATTTTTTTTTGCACAGAAAACTCTTCCTGTGTTTATGTTGTTGGATGTAACCAGTGGGTGTAGCCATGTGTGGCAGAGGATGCTCAGTGCATCCCCGTTGGTGTCAGGGCACAGAGAGCTGCTGGAGCGAAGCTCCCCATCGGCCCCCTTTGGCTCACATTGAGCGGCCTCAGAGCACCCAAACCCCCTCCCTTGTGGGTGAAACTGTGCTCCCCAGCTGCTAACGAGATCGGCCCATGAGACCAGTACAGGCAGTCGGAGCAAACCCCCTTAAAATGGGGCTGGTTTGGGCACTGGGGTCTCAGCACCAGCAGTTTTGCTCTCCAGACCTGCTCCTTTGGGGCTGTGAGTTAGGTGCAGCATCTCCTAACCGAGATCGGTGCCTGCTGGGGGGTTTCAAGGTGTAAGATCTGCAAACAGTGGGAATATTAAGGGGCTGGGTGCTGCGCGGGGTTCCCAGCACCTTCCTCAGCCCAGAGCCCCGTTAATACCTCCTCAGTATAGAGAGAGGCCTGACTTGGCTTCAACACAGCAGTTTCATGGAGCTGATTAGCTCCGGGCTTGCTTCATCAGGTTCTTTCCATTTTTATTTTTTTTTTGGGGTTTTTTTTTTTTTTTTTTTTTTTGGTAGTCGTAGTGGAAGGCATTGCAAAAATCTTCCAAGTCGTTAGAAATCACGTGGAAGGATTCAAATCGCCCGGCCAGGCACCAGGCTGGCAGAGCGGAGGGAAGTGTGCGTCCCCCATGGGACTTGGCCCATGTTTAAAGTGAATAAAGAGCTTCTGTTTTTCTGCCGTTGAGGCCGGAGTGCCTAAAAGCAAATATCGGTATTTACTCTGCAAAGCCCTTTCTAAAGCAAAGCCTGTGCCTGGGAGCGCTGGGGCCGCTCCATGACGAACCAGTGGCCAGGGCGTGTGGCTCCTGCTCACGGGGCCACGTCTCTTTTGCAGCAATGGCTCGTGAACGGCGGGCAGACGGCGGACCTGTGGCAGAACTGCTCCTCCGGTTCCGTCTTCCAGTGCCTGACATCATCCACGAATGGTGAGTTCTCCCCGGCTCTCAGTGATGCCACTGCCATTCACTTTTCTCTCTTGTGAAATCAAGGGGGATTTGCCTTTGTGGGTTGTTCGTGGTCCTGCCTTGCCTCTCTTTGCATCCCTGAGGCTGGCTTTGGTGGATTCCCCGTCCCCTAACTCTAAAGCTGCCCAGCTCTTTGCTGCTGGGCCGGGCCGAGGTCTGGGGCCTCTCCTCCCCACGAGCAGCGCAGGTGGGGATGTGCTGAGTGCTCAGGCCCTGCCTCATCCCGTGGCCAAATGGCACCTGCACGTCTGGGGTGGCTGCGTGGCACGTCGGGGCTCAGCTGGCAGAGGTGCTCCTTGCCGGGTAAAGGCTGATGCCCAGCTGGGAGCTTTTTCCAGGTTTCTGAGCTTAGCAAGAGAGGAGTTCGTGCTCAGATGATGCGGCACGGAGCTCCCCAAGCACCTGGCAGTAGCAGTGATGCCAGATCTGTGCTCAGGGAGTCAGACCAGTCTGTGCCTCAGTTTCCCCAGAAGGCAGGGTTCGTGTCAGTGGTGCTGTGCCCAGTACTTGCTGGTTTCAGTTAGCCCAGCTTCGCTTTCCTCGAGGAATGGATTCTCCCAGCATAACCCCCAGTGAAGCCAGTAGAGCACCTGGTGTCTCAGACTGGTGTCGCAGCCCCTGGGCCAAAATCACACCCCTGGTGTAGGAGCAGTGTGATGTGTGGTCTCGGTGTGGTCACACAGAAGGGTCTCGCAGTGATGGGACACAGTCAGAGCTCTTGGGGGTTCATCAATCACCCCAATCCCCAGCCTGCTGGGAGCAAAACACCCGTGGGTACCCCACAAGGGGGATGCTGAAGCTCACCCTGTGAGGGAGCCAAGGCAGCACCGCGTGTCTCTGCTGACGCCTGCTGGTGTTGGGGCTGGTCAGGGACTGCTGGGGCCAGGCTGGAGCCTACTGGAGCCTGCTGGAACCCGTTGGAGCCCTGGCCTTCAGCAGCAGTTGGCTGGGGCTCACAGCGGCAGCAGGCAGCTTCGCTGCCGGTCACGTGTGCTCCGAAATGTCTGACTTTGTGCTTGAAAGAAAAGGCAGAGATTTTTACCCCAGTCTGTAAAAGCCTTCCTAAATCTTCTGCTTTACAAAGCTGCATTGCTTTCCCCAGGTGTTTGCAGGGTGTTGGCGAGTTGTCGGAGGTCAGAGGGGCCTGTCTAAAACACAGGTGGGAAAGTGCCCCCCGTGTCTGAGCCTCCTGGGGGTAGGAGGCTACGTTGGGTGCCCTGTTCCCAGAAGCTGCTCAAAGAAGGGCTTCCCTTTGAATCCTTCCCAGTGGTTAATTTTTATCATTAAAGGGGGTGAAGGTAAGATGAGCAAGCTGAAAATGCATCTGAGCAGCTAGGGTCTGGTTGATAAGGTGCCGCGGTGGGCTGCTCTTTGAGTGGAGCTGCATTGTGCTCAAGCCTTCATTTAAAGACCTCTCTCCCAGCTCTTATTTATATGAAGGCTCTGCTCTGGCACCAGGAGAAGGGGATCTTGCTTGGGTGGAAGCTTCTGCCCCATCCACCCCATGGCTGGGGTGTGGGAGCAGTGCCCCTGAGCACCGGTGTTCACCTGCTGGGACCTTGGGTGCAGGATCCAGAGCTGCAGAAAGGCAAAACCAAAAGATACTGCCTAGGCTTTTAAAAGCTGTTTTTAAAAACTTTCCAGTGAACCCCCTTGCTCCCACTGCCCCTGTGCTGCCAGGGCAGATGCAGTTGGACACTTTTCACAGTGGTGGTGGGCCACGGGGCCTGGGGCTTGGTGAGGATGCTGTGGCAGGGCCACCTCCGGGGCTCACACTTGTCCTCTGCCAGGTCCACGTTACGCTCCTTGTACTTCCTCTGCTAGGAATATGCTTACTTTCAAAAATATAAATGATCCTATAGCAGCCACCGCAAACTGTTCCCGTTTAAATCTCTCAAAACACAGGCTGTGCACGTTACGCTGGGCTGCAGAAAGCCTGGAGAATTCGTGTCTCTGTGCCTGTGCCAAGGACGGCGCTCAACGGTTAATCGCAGCGTGCCAAGGGCTGCTCTGGGCTGCGAGCAAGAAATCCTCACTCAGGAATTTGGCAGAACTCGGCCTTTACGTAGAAGCAGTTGTTTTTCCTCTGGCCATCGTAGTGGCCACTGTTGTGCAGTATTTTCAGCTGGTTTTTTACTTTTTTTTTTTTTTTTTTTTTGGGGGGGGGGGGAGGAGCGGTCTGAGCACAGCGCTTGGAATAGGTGGAGTTAGGTGGAGCTGGGTCCAGCACGCACGGGATTTTTGGGGTTGTGCTGAGCTCCCACCTCCCAGATTCCTCCTCAGCAGTGCCGAGCCCCCCGTGCATCCTTGCCAGGAGCCTGTGTGGGGAGAGCAGGAGGTGGAAATGTTGGGCGGGGGGCAGCTGCCCACTGCTTTGCCGTCCACAGCTGCCCGCTTGTTGCTTCGCTTTCTGCGTTTGCTTGTTAGATAATGACTTTTTTTTTTCAAGAGGCTGAGAACTATGGAAAAAATGTTGCAATCTTTGCTTCGTTTGCACTGTCAGACATTCCTGGAAAAGACTTATCTCAAGAATTCAGCTCTGAATCCCAGAATTGTGCTCCGGCACGGCTGCGCACCAGCCCCCAGCTGCGTGATCCTGCTGCAGGCACGGGGCGAGCGGCTGGACCCAAGCCTCTCAAGTGCTCTTAAACAGATTCCACCCCAAATTTTGCAGACAACAATATTTTTTTCCCCTCCAAAAATGGCTTTTTCTCCCCACATTTGATTTTTTTACACAGGCAAGAAGATTGTTTTTCTGCTACCTACTGCTCTTTCACTCTGGGAATGCCAAACGCAGGGGAGCAGCGGGGACCTGCAGGGACATCCTTCTGTAGCATCATGAGACATTTTTCCTGTTGTTTCCTCAAAGTTTCTCATGTTGCTGCTCTGTGGCTTTCACATGACTGGCTGGTTCACAGGCAGGCTGGTGTTTTGGGGCTTTTTCAAAGGGAAAAGAAAACCCCAGACCCTGGGAAACGTGCAGACTGCCAATCCGCAGGATTACTGAGAGCCGCACGATGCACTCACCAATTTGCTGATGTGACGGCCTCAAGCAAAGCACGTGTGGGTCGCCCGGAGCAGAGACCTGCCCTGACCGCCCCTCCCCATCGCTGGGCCTCGCTCTGCTCCTCTGCACACCGACTCTTGCAGAGCCCCTTTGCTGTTGGGCCATTGCAGAGATTTGCTGTGTCTCTTCAGTGCTGCAGATGGCTTTTAACCCAGCGTAAAACCCCACCAACAGCGTGGACTGCCCTGGTCCCCTGTTTCTGCAGGAAGCATTGCTGAGGGAAAAGCCGCGCTCATGGCCAAGCACTGCCAGGACACGGGTGTGACGTTGGCCAGCTCCAGTCCTGCACGGCAGAAGCTGGAGGATGGGACTGTCAGCAGCACTGCTGGTGCCCGAGGTGCTTTTCTTTGTGCTGGAGGAGGCAGGAAACATCTTCCTCCCCGGCAAGAGCTGCGGGCACCTGTGCTGACCCATCAGCGCTTCCCAGTAGGAACTGTGCTGCTGCTTCTCCACTTCAAAATGCACAACAGGAACATCCGAACCCATTACTTGTGCTCTGCCAGCCCTGCCCCAGCACAGCTTTGCTGCCCTCGTGCTTTCCAGCATTTTGCTGCCAGCGAAGCCGGACTTGTATGACATAGGGAAGGTGCAGAGGGATGGAGTTGCTGCTTAACTTGCTGCAGTCCTTTTAGTGGCCAAAAACTATGTCACAAGGCTGCACTGAGTCCTTGCCCTGAGTAAAATTATTTCTGATGTTCTAATGCTGTTATTGCTAGTCAGTATAAAGTAAATAAATAAAAAAAATAAAAGGATGGGGCAAATTCCCCTCCGGCCTACTGGGAAGGCCGATTCTGCAATGAGTGGGTCAGGCTTTGGAGAATTCCTCACTGGGGAGAGGACACTTGTTGGAGCAGGAGGGTGATGTCTATATTAAATGGTGTTATAAGGAAGCCTTGCAGTAAATAATGGGTCGCCTGTGTGTGATAAAGCACGCCCTTTATGCTTGAGGTTCCAGCCATTAGCAGGCCCCATTGGGCCCATGGAGCACATGGATGGGAATCCTGACTTGTGGACATCTCGGGTCCTCCAGGGTCTTCACAGCAGAGCAGCAAAGAGCCAGATTTTAGTCCCAGCAGGGTGGGGGCCTGGGGCACCCCTTGTCATTAGTGGTTGATGACACTGGCTTAACTGGGGCAGGATGAGCCCCCTCTCCACCAGCTTGCAGGTGACTGTAGCCCGGCATTTACGTGTCTGTGATAAACTCTGGGGTACTCCAGGTGAGCATTTTGCATTTCAGATCGGTTTCTACCATAACCATGTTGTCTACAGTATAAAAGGGGTTTCCTCTGCTTAAAAACAGGCTTTTGCTGTTGCCTGTTCTTACCAAGCGCATCTGGTGCACAGAGGTTAGGAGCAGTGCTGCTTTCCCTGCCCTCGGCTGCGTGGGGTCACCTGGCCAGCCCTGCTTGCCTTGGCCCACAGAAGAGGACCCCAAGGGAATGTGTGAGAAAGCCAAGGCTGTGAAACCAGTCGGGGTGAGGGCCTGCTGCAGTGTGCAGCGCTACAAAACCCTCAACCCAACAGCTTTTGGACTTGGATGACTCTTGGATGTCCCCATGGCCCCGGTGGGTCAGGGCACCACCCCCGGTCCTGGTGCCTGGACTTTAACTCAGCCCTCTGGAGGCCCTGAAATGATGCATTTATCACCTTGACTTGCTCTCAAGAACAAACCAGAAGGAGGTCTCCACCCCAAGGGTCTTGGAAGAAGCGTTGGACATCCTGAAGTGTTGGAAGGTGTTCTGCACGGTGCCAGCAGCTTTGCACTGCCTTAGCAGCACTGGTTTTTGCCTCTGTGGGATGTGAGCCTCGATGGTTTGATGGGATGGCTGCTGTGGTCGGTCTTGAGGCCGAGCCATTGAAATGTCACCACAGAGCTGGTGCGTCTCTGGATGCTACGGCTCTGGAGAGCTGTGGAGCTGTGGGGACTTCTTGGATGGGGCTTCAAGGATGCACCAAAGGAGAGGATGGCCAAGAGGAGAGCAGAGTGCTGTGGGGGTTTCACCTCCTGAAGGAGCTGCAAAGTGGACTGGGAAGAACTGGGACGGAATTGCAGCGCTGTGTTCTGCCTGCAGCCTCAGTGCTTCCACCTGCTCATCCCCAGCCCTTGCAAATACCTCAGGAGCTCTTTAAAGCCCCCCTCTTGGGGTGTGATTTCCAGGAATACCCCAATCCATCACCCTGCGCTCCTTTCCAAGTAGCGGACCTGTGAGGACAGGCCAGGAGCAGCTGCTGAGTGCAAATCCTGCTTTTCCCAGCTGGAGCAGCCTGGAGCATGGCCAGGGAAGGTTTGGCTTTGTGCTGGTGGGACCGAAGTGAAGGGAGTTACCACATCACGGAGCTCCCCACGGCAGGGAGAGGAGGCTACAAGTGGCAGAGACATGAGTGGTGGCTGGGCTCTGTGCTGCTCAGCGGGAGCACTGAAGGTAGCTGGGATTTTTTGACATTTCTGGGTTGAAGAATGATGAAATTTAGCCTTAGAAGTTTATCCTAGTGCTGGGGCTTGTACCTTTGTGCTGGTGGATACTCGTGTTGCTGACCCTGCTGATCATCAGCTCCCAGAGCTGATGGAGCAGCTTTAGCTTGCTGTGCAATTATGAATTTTATTTTATTTTATTTTTATTGTATTTTTATTTTATTGTGTGTTATACTCTACAGTCACCTCCTTAGTGGATGTTTTCTTCCCCAGGAGTGGCTGCATTTTGAGGGTGCGGTGCATATGCAGATTGCAGGAGGCAAGACCGACGAGCGGTGTTAGGTGCAGTCACAGCACACGGGCGGTTTGAATGCATGGCACAAATTTAGTCACGCCTTACGTCAAGTGCATAAACTGGTTGCTCAGATTCATGTTTCTGTGTTTGCACTTTATTCTTTCTCCTTGGCTGGGTCCAAAGAGGATTGAATGTCTATGACAGAGCTGTGAATACAACCCTGGGGAGCCAACGCCTGTTCTTTATGGCCATCTACTCCTGGCCAAGGGCACATTTCTCCCGTCCCATCCCATCAGCCCTGCTCAGCTGCACCCCTCGGTGGGTATAAAACCTCCCTGCAAGCAGGGTGGGGCTCTGCTGGGAGGGGTAGGGTGAGCTGCTCTCCTGCTGGGGGTTCGGCTGCAATTTCTGTTCTTCTAGGTTGCAGTTTCTGTGCTAGGTTTCTATGTTTCCTCTTGTCATTTAGGACAGAGAAACGTGCTCTTCAGCATCCTGGGGGGAAGTCTTTTTCCTGCTGTAAGCAGTGGTGTGAGCACATTGGGGCTTGCAGAGCTCAGGGAAAATTTAGAGTTTCTTTTCTAAACACTCGTTGTATAATTTCTGTCTGAGAGGGCTCTAAAACTGCCTGTGATGGGTCCTCTCAGGAAGCAGTGGGCAGGGTGTTATCTGCCTTTTCCACTCTGTTCCCTTTTCTTCCTCCTCCTGAAGAACAAAGATATAAACACGGAGCTGAGCAGATGCAGGAGGAAAATGGAACAACGGCCTGGCTGCCCAGGGAAACCACAAATAACAGCTTGGGAGTAAACAGTGCCGACAGCCCCGCGGTGTGGTTCCAGGGACCCAGACCTCCCCGGGGAAAACCTGTTTTATTTCTTAAAAGCCTAGAGGTAGGACATGGTGCTAATAGCAAAAGAGTTGAAAGCATACGGGGTTGAGGAGCTAGCAGTGCTGGGTGCATAGAGGTGCTTTCTAATGAATTAAAGGCAATTGGTTGTTGTAATACAGCTGAAGCCTGTGGGCTTGGACTTGCTGGGAGCACAGCAGCTGCACCTGTGGGGCTGAGTGATGAGCTGGGGACCCTGGCCCTTGTTTTGCAAAGGGGGGCAACAAAAAGATCTGGATAGGGACAATTCCAGAGCTCTGCTCTGTGGGATCATCTCCCCACTTCCCTGCTTGCCAGCCTGTGCCATGGCCATGGTCTGCTGCGGGGCAGCACGGCTGACTTCTGAACACTCCTGGTCCATGGGGGGCCTCCCCTTCCTGCCTTTAAACTCATCTGGCACAGCTCTCTATGGCAATGGGATTTTGCAAGCCTGTATAAATCACTCACATTCAGAACCAAAAAAGAGGCATGGGGAGGCGGATGCAATTAGAAGAGCAGCTCAGCTTTCTGTCTAGACAGCCTTCGCCCAAAATAACCAGCAGCTGGAGCATCCACCTCTGGGCCCGGCCCCATGGCCATGCAAAAGCCAAAAGGACCAGGGTGGGGGTCTTTCTGTGCTGAAGCACGGAAATGGGATGGCAGTTCAGCAGCTGGACACCCTCTAACCATGTTCCTCTGCTCCCATCTGAGTGCTGATTTATGGCTTGATGTTAGCATTGCCTCTGGCAGCCGCTGCATCGCAGCTGGCTGAGCGTGGCCGCAGCTGAGGGGTGGGGGTGGCCCAGGCAGGGGGTTCCCTGCCCAGCCAGTGACCGATAGATGAAATATACGGGATGTTTTTTTGTGCTTGTCAGTGTGAAAACTGCATTGGGCTTTCCTGGAAGTGATGTTCTCCTGTCCTAAGGAATTACAGCAAGTGGTGCAATGGATGTGAACCTGCTGGCGCTGGGACAAGTGGAGCGCAGAAGCTCTTCAGCAAGTTGATGCTGCAGAGCAATTTGGCATGGGAAGCGTGAGAAGGAAGGGAAAGAAAAAAGCTGTCTGCAATGAGCAGGGGCCACTCCGGGTGCTTTGTCTGCTTTCAGGAGTGGGTGAACAGCAGGAGGCAGGACACAGAGACAAGAGGTAGAATTTACGGTCTCAAGTCAAACGAGGCAGACATTACCAAATTGCACAGGATGTTCCCTGCAGGCATGGATTTGCTATTCTCTTGTGGAGCCTTTGCTGGAAGTGCTCAGGCGTGCATCGTCATCGCCGTGCTGGCCGCAGGCTGCGCTGTGCCCTCCGGACCCCATCCAGCCTCACCTCCCTTAGCGCCGTGCTCGACTCTGCCCCGGGCAGTCCCAAACAGCCTCACTGCTGCACCGAGTGTGGAAGGCTGCTAAACCAAAGTGTAGCTTCATTTGGAAGTTTTGCTGTATTTCAGGCTTCCCCCCCCCCCAGAAACTCTATGTGCTGCAGAAAGTGCAGCCTGGGGAGCGTAGCTGGTGGGAGTTAAACTGCGGCAGGAGCACGGGGCTGGTTTTTGTGGTGAATGGATTCATGCTGTATCCTTAAGGACCTATCAAGACGTGCAGGAATGCTGAGAGTATCCATTTTGAGCTCAATCCTTTTAAAGAAAGGCAGTAGTATTTGTCAGCACAACCCCATCCTGGTGGCGAGAGGCACTGCCTCTTTCAGTTCATGGGACAGAGAGGCATTTGCCTTGTTTATTTATATATATTTTCTTACACGGGGAGTTACACACCCACGAGGCCTGGAAATAGCTGGGCAGTGACTCACGCAGGGGCTGGTTTAACTGGTCGGCTCTGGGACAGAGCTGCGTTTGGCAGCTGCTGCTGGCTCCTTCCTAAAGGCTCCTCCGCAAGGGCAGAGGGGTTTGTGCTCGCTGCGTTTGTTCTGCCTCCGAGCGCAGCTGGCTTGGGGTCTCCCACCTCGCTGCACGTGGTTTTGGTGTTCTCAGCACAGCTGAAATGTGCTCTTGTTTTAAGTGCTTCTCCACTTAGCGTGGCCCCGTGGTTCCTTTTTCCCAGCATCTTGGTCTATGCACACGATGTCCAAAACAACGTGTACCACTGCCTGTGTCCGTGTCCCCCAAAACCATGCAGAAGCATGAGTGGGAAGCAGGAGCCCTGTGGGGAGGTAGGATGGTGGCACAGGGCATGATACCGTCAGTGATGCCCCAGCTGAGCTTTCTGTCTATCTTCCCACAGAATGGCTGCAGTCTGTCCAGGCGATGATGATCCTCTCCATCATCTTCAGCGTCTTGTCCCTCTTCCTGTTCTTTTGCCAGCTCTTCACGCTCACCAAGGGCGGGCGGTTTTACATTACTGGGATCTTCCAAATCCTTGCCGGTAAGTGGGGGCTGATGGATGGGGCTGGCTGTGGGGATGCGCTGGGGATGGGCTTAAAGCAGAGGAGAGAGAAAAGGAGGGCAGGAAGGGCAGCCAGGCTGGCTCCTTGGAGGGAAGAGGTATGGATAATTTGGGTCCACAGAGCTCTCTCATCCCCAGGTGGTGTCCTGCCATCAGGGCACGTTATGCACCATGCTCTTCTGGCCGTGCTTCGATTTTGGAGGGGCAGGCGAGAGGAACACCCCTGGGGTGGGCGGGCAGGGACCAGGCTGTAGTTCTGCTGTCTCGTCCCATGGTGCTGGGTTGAGCCTATGGGGCTGGCTTTGGGACCCACCTTCGGGGAGCTGGGCGAGGTTTCCACAGCTGCTGGTGGGATGGGGACGTAGTGAAGATCCTGTTTTGGCACAAGAGCATCCGAGGATTATTTATAAACTTGCCATAAGGGGGCCTGGTGCTTCCCACATCAGCAAGGAGCCACTGGAGCGTGCGGGGTGAGCCAGCTGCCTTTGAACCGTCAGCTGCTATTTTTAACTCTTAAGAAGTCGGCGCTGGAAGCGAGCCACGATTCCTGCACTACGTTGCAGCTCTCCAAATATAGATGCTGTGGAGGCACTGGCTCCGTTTACATTTCCACGTATGAAACCAGTGAGGAGGATTTTCAAGTGTTCAGGATAGAAAAAGTAAATTCAAGGAGGTTCTGGCTAAAGTATGAACCTAACACTCATCTGGCTGGGAAGGAGGCTCGCTGTCTGCTAGAGCTTTAGCTGGGAAACTGAAAACCACCCTAGGTCCTGATGCTAAATCAGGGGGAAAATTTGTCTGCTGAACTATAGGCAGAGCATCCTCTACATGACAAATTCTGGAGCAGTTTAGACATAACCTTTATTGGCAAATGTGGCATGAAATCTCCTATAAGTTCATCTGTTTGGCCGTAATGCAGGTGGTGAGTTCATATCAGTTCACCATCGCTGGGAAGATAGATGTGTCGAAACCCATTACAGCCATGGAGACAAGGAGAGGAAATGTGCATTCATAATGCAATTATCTGCTCGGGAACTCATCTAATAGGTCTGGGAGCAGAAGGCTGCTCACTCTTAAGTGGTTGCTGGTGCATCCTCATCCTTAGAGGAGCAATGGGAGCGCAGCCCTCCTGTCCGTGCTGTGCTGCGTGTCCTGGAGGAGGCAGGGTCAGGCCAGGGACCTGCTGGCTCCTTCCCTGTCAGATCCTCCTCCAGCACAGAACAGGACAGGAAAGAAGGAGCTGAACCCACAAAGCTTTCCCATGGCCTGGGGGCAGAAGGCAGGGGCTTGGGTCCATGTGGACCACACAGAAGTGGGAACCGGTGCCCATCCTTCCTGTGATGCTAAACGTGAGGCTTTCTGTAGGGAGGTCTCACCCAGCACTACAGGAGGCACCGCTCAGAGGAGCTCAGTTAAGCATGGTCTCCTTGCAGCTTGCTGGAGAGGACTTTCCTCCTCCCGGGAAGGATGAGGAGGCTCTTCCCAGGGCCCTCCAGGACCCTGCAGCCTCCTCCCAGGGGGACGCAGCGTGGCAGAGCCGAGGGCTCCCAGTTTTGGAGCTGGGCCTGCAGTGCTGCTTGGCCTTAACCAGTGGGTGACAAGAACAGGACAGCTGGGTGGGTAAGGGCACGAAAGAGGGCAGCTGGGTGTGCTGTGCAGGGTCAGGGCAGGATGCATCCCCAGCACCTCCTCCACGCTGCTTGGTTCCATGCCCAGAGGCCTGGCTTAGTTTTCCCAGGTGGGATTCCAGCCTTCAGAGGCACCAAAAGGGCCTCAACAGCTTTCCCCCACCTCACTGCTCCTACCTGGTGGATCTGTCACAGTGTAATCACCTCAAATGTCTTCCAGCAGCTGTGGAAACCCGGGGCTTTGCCCAACTTCTCCATCACTCTCCCCAGCCTCAGCATCGCTGGCGCAGCCGGCCGGGCTGTCACCACTGCCCTGGGGATCAGGCTTTAGGTAGCCTTTGCCCTCTGGGCCTGTCAAAACAAGACCAAAGTGTTTTCCTCAAATCAGGCTCCAGAGTGGTGATGTGTTCATCTAGCACCAGTGCAACCACTGAGTGCAGCTGGCTTCACTTCCTCAGCTTATCCCCCACGCCCAAACCAGTGCAGATGCTGCAGAAATGCATCCACTGCCTCTAATTTTGCCGAATTCTTCCTTGTGACAATCGCCGCTGTATTTTCTGGAGTCTGTAGGTGACTGGCATGGCCACACGCCTGCTCTTGGTCCCACCAGCATCACCAGACAATTGTTTTGCTCTCTTTGCATGGGCTGGGGCAGTGGGAGTTTGCTCTCGTGCTCACAGAATGGAAACTGCCCCAGCGGCACGTTAATGAAACATATTCCCACTTCTGCACTTTCCCAGAACAAAGGAGCAGTGTCAAGTGGAATTAGAGCTCAAATATCACCGTGGTTCAATGTAGGTGGTCCCGAGGTCCGTGCAGGGGATGTAGTGCTGACAACAGCCCAGCGACTGCATAATAGAAGTGCTGGGATGGACTGAAAGAGCTTGTTTTGGGGGAGAAATAGTGGTGGCTTTGTGTCGGCGCTGGGCAGTCCCCAGTGCTGATGCTTTGTTTTTGCAGTAAAGCTAAAACGCTGCCTACCGGAGCGGATGGCCTGCAGCTGGCGAGGAGGGGACATGGGGGACAAAAGCAGGACGAGCCGTAGGATGGCAGCAGTGCAGGACGGAGCCTGCAGGGGAGGAGGACGAGTGCAGGCTGTGCCCAGCCAGAGCCACTGCAGGGACTGGGTGGCCCCAGCTGCACTTGCACGGGCAGGTGATAAATTGGGGTGCTGGAAAAAAAGCCCAGCTTGCGCCTGACGTCTTGCAGCAGCTCTGGGAGGGCGGTTCAGGCTACAGTTGGTGTTTTCAGTGAGACACCCAGGGCAGCAGGGATGGTCCTGAGCAGCATCTGGAGCTGGGTGAGGGTCAGCCCAGGTGATGCTCTCTCTTTGCTTGCTCAGAGTCTGGTGGTGATATCCCACTCACCTGCAGCCAGGACCCACAGCATCATGTCCCCCAAACCATAGTTTTCCAGGAGATGCAAGGAGGCAACAGAAAAAGCTGTTTGTCACGCTGGCATGGGGCATTATCCATCTGTGGGTTTCCATCCAGGAACTGCTGCTCACCGATTCCCTTGCTCCTCCCCGCAGGGCTCTGCGTGATGAGCGGCGCGGCCATCTTCACAGTGAGGCACACGGACTGGCACCAAGCCTCGGAAAACACCTCCTATGGCTTCGCCTATATCCTGGCGTGGCTCGCCTTCCCCCTGGCCCTCGCCAGCGGCATCATCTACGTCATCCTACGGAAGCGCGAGTGATGCTGCAGGAGGCGCAACCGGGGCACTCATGACGTCCACGGAGGAGACGGAGGCGGGGGAAAATAGACGAGAAAACGGAAAAGAAAATTAACCAAAAAAAAAGAAAAAAAAAAAGAAAAAAAAGGAATAAACCCTCCCACCAAAAACCAAACCAAACCCAACCGACCCCAAAAAGAAACACTCAAAGGGTTACTTGTTAATTGAGGATGTATATAGTATCTATGGTTTAAAAAACCTATTTATAACACTTTTTACATATATGTACATAGTATTGTTTGCTTTTGTTGACCATATGCTATGTTTTAAAGCCTAAAGAAAGTGCCTAAGGAATTATTACTCCTAACAAGCGTAACAGAGCGCAATGATTTTTCTCTCGTGCAAAGCCCTCTGTGACCTGAGCTCTCCTTCCCCACCCCAGCCGTGCCATCGGAGCGCCCCAGCTCTGGCTGCTGTCTCGCTGGCACAGGTCGGTGCCGATCCGCGGAGCAGCGGGAAGTTACGCCTGGTGATATCGACCGGAGGCTTGGCCCCTGCTCCTCCTGCCCGCTGAGATTTCGGCGGCTGGAGGGCACGGCCAGGGCTGGCGGAGGCGCTTCCAAAATGTTTGAAGGGTTTTTGGAGCAAAGGACTGCCCAAAGTGCCTAAATGACTTATGTGCCTAAGTCCCACTGCCTTGCCACCACACCCGCTGGGAATTTGGGCTTTTAAATCACTTAGGTTGAATGCAGGTGAGCGCGGGCTGTGCTCCATCCTAGTGTGTGCCCAGGGTGCCAGGGGCTGCGTGCGCCCCAAGCCAAGCCCCGGGGCACGGGCTCTCCCCACCACGCAACGTGCGTTGTCCTTGCCGTGGAGCTAGAGTACCGATGAGCAGGAAGCAAACCCCGTATGTCTATGAAATCAAATGCCAGATATATGAAATGGTGCTATCTATTTACCATTCCTTATACCGCTAGCCATTTAACCTTATTCACTGGAAATTCAGTTAACAACCTTGAGGTAAACAACAAAGCTAGAAACGAGAAATAATTCTGTGTAATATAAACGAGCTATAACTGCTTTTGTACTTAGATGACTTGCTCTTACTCTTATTTTTAATAAAGCATTTATAACCGAGGTTCCTTTCCCCCACCCCGTGGTCAAGAGGAACAGAAAGAGCTCGGGGTGGAGGAGCCCTGCTGCCCTTGGCCCCGGAGCACGATGTCTGTCCTCTGTCTGTGTGTCAGAGAGGTGTCTGGCAATGAATTGAGCGGGCACCTGCGCAGACCCCAGGCTGCCTTCTGAGGACTACAGACACTGAGTTGCTGTCGTCGTTTTTGTTTCATTTAGGGTTTTTTTTTTTTTTTTTTTTTTTTTTTTTTTTTTTTTTTTTTTTTTTGCTTTGCTTTTCTGATTTTATACCGACTGTGTGGACTAAGAAGCAATGAAATAAAAGTCAGAATAACTCCGTTGCTTCTGCTTTTGGCGTTTTGGGGGGTTAAAGCCAGGCTGCGCTCTGCCAGCCTGCTCACATGGCCATCCCGCCGAAGGGCTTAGCACCCTGTGCCATGGTGCTGGTGTGTGCTCCTCTTTCCTGCTCTGTCCTAAGATGTCCTGTGATGTGGCCACCAAAACCAGGCAGCAGGAGGACACTTGTCCCCTCCCCATCCCTTGAGCCAGGAGGGATCAGGTCAGCATCAGCTTCCTGGGGGGGTCCATCCAGCTCCGATAGCCTGCACAAACAGCAGAACCCTTTCAGTCCTGTGCCCTGAAAAACCCAGAGCCTGGGGGTGCAATTAGGTCTGGGGGGTCGGGCACACTGTGGGCACTGTGTGCAGCCCCGACAGCTGGCACGGAAGCATTTCGCTTCCGTTCGCTCATTCTTCTGGCTATTAAATATCCGAGCTGAAGCAGCAACTGGTGCTGGCACCAACACAATGGCTCTCGCAACACTGCATGTTGCTAGCATCAGGCCAGATCCCGAGGCACGAAACCCAGCTGAAACCCAAGGGAAAGGAGCAGGAGGTGCCCCCGTGCCTCCCTGGCCGCTCAGTGCCCAGCCCGGCAGCGCGCTGTAACCACCTGGCCCTGGGGCTCCTGGCCATGGTTCCCAGCTGGGATGGGAAGATTTCCCCTGGTGCTCATGGTGTGCGCTGCCTAAGCCCAGGAGAGTTCTCACTTGCCCCATGAGCTGCCACATGGCTGCCTGATGTCCCCCCGGGGCTTAGCACCATGCACCCAGCAGGAAGGACATGAATGGTCCTTCCAGTCCTGTCTGTGCAGCAGGTAGAAACACAGGTGTTTTTTTTTTTCCATGGAAAAATTAAAGATAAAATATGTATATATTAAAAAAATCACATTGAATGACTAGCTCAGAAGCCACAGAAAAAGCTGGCAGCTTCCATTTTGCCTCCTCACCTGATGCTGTTGAGGAGCTGCTCCCAGCAGCATCTCAGCAGTCCGTGTTTGCTCCATCACAGGGATGCCTGTTTGAAAGCTCACCAAACAAGGTGGCTTCTGAAGTGGAAGCAAAGTGAAGGTTCGGATCCCCTGGGGAATGACAGCTCCATGTTGGTTTTCCCGTGGGGAGGGTCCAAAGGGGAACAGACACCAATTTCCACCTGATCCGCCCCCACCTGCCTCACCAGGCTTGGCTCAGCTGGGCTGGAGAAGCGCAGCTCGGGGTCACTGACTGCTGGGGGAGGCTGCGGCCATGCCCCAAGCCCTGCACCCGGGGGTGGGAGCTCTTGGGCAAGACCTGGGAGGCACGGCTGCTCTCAGCCCCAGCCCCAGCCTCAAGCTGGCATCGGATGGGCTCTTTCCTATTTTATTTTATTTTATGTTATGTTATTTTATTTTATTTTATTTTATTTTATTTTATTTTATTTTATCTTACTTTACTTTTTCTTATATATTTCTTTCTTCTAATTTTTATTTTATTTATTTTTTCTTTCCCTTTCCCTTCCCCGTTTATTTTATTTTACATTTTATTTTATTTTACATTTTTATCTTATTTTATTTTATTTTATTTTATCTTACTTTAGTTTATTTTAGTTTATCTTACTTTACTTTTTCTTATATATTTCTTTCATTTATATTTTCTTTTTTCTTCCCTTTCCCTTTCCCTTTCCTATTTTATTTTATTTTATTTTATTTTATTTTATTTTATTTTATTTTATTTTATTTTATTTTATTTTATTTTATTTT
>NC_048910.1:2615102-2618872 GCF_011077185.1 Oxyura jamaicensis
CGCCTCCCGGCGGCTGCAGGCGGCACCGCGGGGGCGCCGCGTCCCGGGCCCGGCCCGGCCCCAGCCGCCGGGGGATCCTCTGCGGGGATAACGGAGAGGGGGGGTCCGGGGCTGCGACCTTGGAAGGCTGGGGGTGGCCGTGTCCCCTCGGTGGCCGTGGGACAGGCGTGAAGTCCCGTGGCAGCTCCTCGCCCCTGGGGTGGCCGCACAGAGGGCTGCACCTCACCAGGCTTCTCTTACTGGGAACTGCTGGGTTAAGGCACAGGAAATGGGTAAGAATAAGGCCGGCAGCTCCAGGGTTCTCCAGTCCCACCTGCTCAGGCTGGGGGCGTCACCAATGCTAGGCTAAGATTTGGGCACAGATTTTGCTTGGCATTCCCCTCCTGGCGAAGCAGCCTCTCCTTAACACCATGCCGAGACACTGTTACACCATATGGCCGTGGTGAGCAGCCCCTGAGCCCCAGCACAGGAACCTGGCTCCGGGATGGATTTGGGGACCAGCAGCACCTGGCCTGGAGGTGCCTCAACCACACTGGGCACTCTGTTCCATGCCAGGCCCTCCTGGCTCATTAGGTGGCAAAATTCATTAAGGCAGGACCCACCATTTCTGCCCGATCAGCTGCATGCACACTTTGAGCTAAATGAGACTCAAGAATTTGAGTGCACCCTGGGGCTCTGGCCCGATGAAAATCGAGGCAGCCCATAAAACAGCTGGCTGAATGGAACAGCAGCAGGGTGGGAGAAGCGGCAAAGAGGGGTGAAAAAAATATTAGGGAAGTTTCTTTAATGTGTGTTGTATCATAAAAGCATTTGTTTAAATGGTTTTCCTAGTGCTCTCAGCAGTAAATACTTCTGAAAAATGCGCTGAGCAAACCTCGTCTTCCTCTTTCATTTACCGCCTTGTAAATTGAAAAATTATGGCAGGAATAAAAAACCCGTGCTGCCTCGGAGCAGCTGCCGGCTTCGCAGCCCCTCGTCCCCGTTCAGCCGCCTGTGATGCGGGGCTGCAGCCGGACGGTGGCACCTCGGAGCCGCGGTTCTCTGCTCCTGGGGTCCCAAAGCCACCCAAAGATGCTCCAGCCCCTTCCCAGCCTCCTGGCCGGAGTCTCCCAGGGAACGAGGGAGCTCCTCAGGGAAAGCCGGCACCTGTAAGGCCATGCCATGGGTCAGCACCGAGCGTCAGACATGCCTCGGGACAAACTCTAGTCAATTAGCAAAGTGGCCAAGTTTGTTAGCAGCATGCAATTAATTATCCTGTGCAAGCTGCATGGAGAAGCAGTGTGAGCAAGTGACCCTGGCACTGATGCAAATTGTCTTTTAAATTTTCTACCTTAGCTAAAGTAGCTGCTTAGTCTTTGTTGTTGCTGTTGTTTGCTTGCTTGTTTTATTATTAACTAAATAGAATAAACCAGATCCAACGTTAATGTTATTGCTTCCGTTCAGGAACAAAAATAATGCCAGATAACCTGTCCTGGATGGGCTGCCCACTTCAGCCCGGCTCAGGACAAGCACAAGACTCCAGTCACACCTGGTCTGAGCAGGTTTTGAGCTCCTTTGTTGCTGCTGTAACATTTGTTTTAATTAACACCGACAATAATAAACACAACTGTGCCTTGAACAAAAGCAGCCGCTCCAGCCTTCCCCATCCAATCTCTCCCAGGTGCAGGGGGGGGGCTTTCCCCCAGAGGGCTGGAGCTGTGAGGAGGTTAGGGATGTACATTTAGATCCATTCAGGACTTGGCTCCGGTGCTCTCCACCCGCTTTCAGATCCTACGGTGGCTTTTCTTCCCGCACCCCGTTACCCATCCCCAGACCCCTCCAGCCCCTCTGCCACCCCTACCCTCCAGCATCTCCTCCCCTCTCTGCCCTGCAGCGCTGACCCCGCAGCCCTCCCGTTCTCCCTCGGTCAACTTTTCCCCCTGTAATTATTTAAAGTGATTATTGTTGCTTCCCTGAGCACGGCCTCTTTGTGCAGTGATTTATGGAGCGCTTCCTCAGCCACAGGACAATTTGGGGTGCTGAGCCATGGTGGGGTGCGGGCAGGTGCTGAAATCCCCTGCCTTGAAGGCAGG
Source organism: Oxyura jamaicensis (assembly GCF_011077185.1). Classification (NCBI taxonomy): domain Eukaryota; kingdom Metazoa; phylum Chordata; class Aves; order Anseriformes; family Anatidae; genus Oxyura; species Oxyura jamaicensis. The sequence continues at coordinate 2,617,175 of NC_048910.1, forward strand.
AGGTGTCTGAGATGCTGCAGAAGCACCCAGGAGGATTTAGCAGGTCTAATCCTGATTTCAGCCAAGGAGGATCCCATCTGAAAGCATGCTGTGTGGGGGATGCTCTGTAGGGCTGTCCCCGGTGGGGTTTTGCATTGCCCCCACCCCAGGAGGGGCTGCCCGCAGCCCCCCCAGCCCCAAGCTGTTTGCTTGGGTTTACATTCCTGCTAAGCCTCCCGGCATTAACAAGCCACTTCTCCCCGGACTGATGAAAGGATAAAAGCGCCGAGTTGTGCCTGGGTTACTCGCTTCCTGGGGGATAATTCAACATCTTTCCCTTTCACCAAAGGACTTTTCCTGGGGAATTTTTGGCCAGCTCTTTGCAGGATGGTTTTATTGCTGGCGCAGGGTGGAGACAGGCTTTATTTTAAAGTGCTTTGGCTGCTTCATTTCAGTCTTTGTCGGTTGTGTTTCTTTTCATATATACTTTTTTTTTTTTTTTTTTTTTTTTTTTTTTTTTTTTTGTCTTTCATTTCCCAGGGCTCCCTCTTATCTGCCTTTGGAGACAGCCCTTATAAAAAAAAAAAAAAAAAAAATCAAAACCAAAAGTAATCTCCCTGGGATGCTTTCAAGAGAAAGGCCCCAGCTCCTTTCAAACCTCTTTGGAGAAAAATAGATCCCAACCCTGCACACGCCACAGCCTCCAGGAAAGCCTTTGAAGTAAATTAAACCAAATTAGTGTCTATGATATAGCTGAGCAGAGCAGCTCCCCGCTGTGCCACCGGCCTGGCCCTTTGCGTAATCTTTAACCCCGCTCCCTGGCTCCTGCTTGCCTCTAATTGACCGTGAGGCACCTGGGGGGGATTTGGAGGCGATGCCATCTGCCCTCGGCGGGGCAGCGCTTCCTCCTGACCACACCGAGGGGATGGGGAGCATTTAACAGCCCTGGGAGAAAGCAGGGGTAACAAATTGTATTTTTCCTTCTCCTTTTTTGAGCATCTAATCTTGTTTTTCTCTCTTTTCTTAATGAGAGACCTCCCCCAGTGCCTTGGCTGTGCAAGGGGAGCTGCACCCCATCTCTTGGCAGCCCAGGAGCAGCAGAGCTGGACTCGCAGCCCCCGTGGTGTTAAAGCTCTGCAGGTTGTGTTTTCCCCGTGCACCCCTTTGTGTTGGTAACCCAGGACTCAGGGAACAGATGGAATTTGCCCACAAGCTGGGATGAGGTATGCTGGTGTTTAACTTAGCCAAAAAAATGTTTGATTTTATCACGGGGAGAATGGGTGTTGGGGGGATTTGAGCCTCTTTCAGCTGCTGTGTCATGCCTGGAAAGCAGCATGTGATGGGGCAGGCTCAGTGTGCACGCAGGCACCTAGCAGATACTGGTGTCTGGAGCTAATTGCATGAGCAAATTATACGTGTGAGGGAAGTGCTGCATGTGCAAGGTTTCTGCTGGCACCAGGAGGGAGCTGCACACCTGAGAGTCCCTGGAGCAGCACAGCCCTTGGTGCCCGACCCGCAGAGCTGGGCTGGGGGCTGGCTGCGGGGGCTGGCTGCAGGTGCTGCTCCAAACATGCACGTGTGGTGGTTTTACCGTGCTAGGCAGTTGAACACCACAACCGCTCTCTCACTCCCCCTCCTCAGATCAGGAGGGGAAGAAGTAAAGGAAAGAACAACTCATGGGTTGAGATAAGGATGATTTAATTAAAGAGGAAAAAAAAT
>NC_048910.1:2619272-2666297 GCF_011077185.1 Oxyura jamaicensis
AAAAAAAAAAAAAAAAAAAAAAAAAATCAAAACCCAAAGTACTCTCCCTGGGATGCTTTCAAGAGAAAGGCCCCAGCTCCTTTCAAACCTCTTTGGAGAAAAATAGATCCCAACCCTGCACACGCCACAGCCTCCAGGAAAGCCTTTGAAGTAAATTAAACCAAATTAGTGTCTATGATATAGCTGAGCAGAGCAGCTCCCCGCTGTGCCACCGGCCTGGCCCTTTGCGTAATCTTTAACCCCGCTCCCTGGCTCCTGCTTGCCTCTAATTGACCGTGAGGCACCTGGGGGGGATTTGGAGGCGATGCCATCTGCCCTCGGCGGGGCAGCGCTTCCTCCTGACCACACCGAGGGGATGGGGAGCATTTAACAGCCCTGGGAGAAAGCAGAGGTAACAAATTGTATTTTTCCTTCTCCTTTTTTGAGCATCTAATCTTGTTTTTCTCTCTTTTCTTAATGAGAGACCTCCCCCAGTGCCTTGGCTGTGCAAGGGGAGCTGCACCCCATCTCTTGGCAGCCCAGGAGCAGCAGAGCTGGACTCGCAGCCCCCGTGGTGTTAAAGCTCTGCAGGTTGTGTTTTCCCCGTGCACCCCTTTGTGTTGGTAACCCAGGACTCAGGGAACAGATGGAATTTGCCCACAAGCTGGGATGAGGTATGCTGGTGTTTAACTTAGCCAAAAAAATGTTTGATTTTATCACGGGGAGAATGGGTGTTGGGGGGATTTGAGCCTCTTTCAGCTGCTGTGTCATGCCTGGAAAGCAGCATGTGATGGGGCAGGCTCAGTGTGCACGCAGGCACCTAGCAGATACTGGTGTCTGGAGCTAATTGCATGAGCAAATTATACGTGTGAGGGAAGTGCTGCATGTGCAAGGTTTCTGCTGGCACCAGGAGGGAGCTGCACACCTGAGAGTCCCTGGAGCAGCACAGCCCTTGGTGCCCGACCCGCAGAGCTGGGCTGGGGGCTGGCTGCGGGGGCTGGCTGCAGGTGCTGCTCCAAACATGCACGTGTGGTGGTTTTACCGTGCTAGGCAGTTGAACACCACAACCGCTCTCTCACTCCCCCTCCTCAGATCAGGAGGGGAAGAAGTAAAGGAAAGAACAACTCATGGGTTGAGATAAGGATGATTTAATTAAAGAGGAAAAAAAATAATATATATATATTATTAAGGAAATATTATTATTAATTAAACAATTCAACTAAAGGGAAAAAAAGGAAAGGGGAAGAGGGAGGGGGAAAGGGAATAACTAAACAAAACAAGTAAAGGCTATGTGGAAGTGCAGAGGAAAAGAAATTACTCTCTACTGCCCACAAATGAGCGATGCTTGACCACGTCCTTGAAGCAGGGCCTCAACGCATGTAGCCGGTGTTCGGGAGGAGGACAGACGTCTTCACAACGAGAGCCCACCCCTCCCCTCTTCTTCCTTTTTCCACCTTTTATTGCTGAGTGTGACATCATATGGTACGGAATATCCCTCTGGTTGGTTTAGGTCAGCTGCCCTACTGATGTTTCTTTCTCACTTTTTTGCCCACCCCCTAGGAGGGTCAGAGAGAGTCCTGATGCTGTGCCAGCACTTCTCAGCAGCAGACACAACACTGGTGTGATCCCACTGCTGTTCTAGCTACAAGTGCAGAGTGCAGCACTGTAAGGGCTGCTGCAGGGAAAGTTAACATCCCAGCCAGACCCAGTACAGCACGTCTCTCCCAGGGGTCCTGAACTGCGCCCCCAGACTGACTGGGTGTGCTGGGCACCAGGATGGGACCCGAGTCCCCGGGTGGGCAGCAGACTGAGCCCCCTGTGCCTGCTGGGTGTGCTACAGCTGTTTCTCTGGATGCTTTTGGTGCTCTTCAAAGGATGGGTGCAGGATTGGTCCCTCTGATGGGAGAAGGGCACAAACACTGGGCTGGGCTCTGCCCAGGTGCCCCAGGCACATTTAGCTCCTGGTGCTGGGGGTCCCCAGCTGTGCCGGGCAGTTGTATCAGGTGTTTCCCTCTTGGGGTTCACCAGGACCTTCACAAAGCTGCAGCAGGGCCACCCACCCCTTTCCCTAAGAGGTCTCAGAGTACTCCTTGGGGACACCCTGGGACAAGTGTCACCGTGCTGGGACATCTCCTGCAGCAGCAATAGTCTGTGAGGGGCTTTGAACTCTGATAGTGGCACCAGCTGAGCTGCTTCTGGTAGGGCAAAAGCATAGGGATGTGGCCAGTGAAGGCAGGAGTGGGGACACAGACATTAAATTTGGTGTTAATACCAAAGGGCCATGCTGGGTGCTGCCTGGCTGAATTTCCCAGCCTCAGAGAGGATGCTCTGTGATCCTGCAGCAGCCTGGGAGCTTTTCCTCTGAGGCTGTGGTTGCCCGACAGCATATGTGGCAATTATTTTGGTCCCCGCAAGCATTCATGTGGACAGAGGCTTCAGAAGGGGCTGCATATTTTATAAGCATGGCTATAAATAAATCATGGCCAAATTACATCATGAAGCAAAAACAAATCTCCGTGAAGCTGACAGGCAAACAAACAAAATCCCTGATCCCTGGAAATGCGCAAGAGCGGGCAGCAGGTTCCTGTGGCACCTGCAGCAGGCTGCAGGGCTCCGGCTCCTGGTAGCAAACGTGACATTTGGCTGCTTGCTTGGACTCCGAGTCGTGCAGACATCTGCCCTGCTTCTGCTGTGTCATGTCAAGGTGGCACAAGTCTGTTCTAGCTTTAAAATCACCTTATTTATTTTATTTTCCATGTATCTGGATCCTGTGCAACCTGCATTCGGATTTTGCTTATTATGTGTAGGATTCACAGGCAGGACCAATTTTATTTTGAAGCATCAACATTTGGCTCTAGGCTGTGGGTTCAATGCTAACCAGCTCAGACAGACACATAGCAGTCAGCACACGGGGTGGAATGTTTTGGGGGATGTGTGAGGTCTGTTTCCAGAGGGGATTTGCACCCTCCTGAAACCTGGTGCTGAGCTGTCTCTGCGTGACCTGCACACGCGATGTCCCCTGACTCTGCCAGTCCCGGGCTGCTCTGCCTGGAAAAATCAAATGGTCCCACAATGGGGCTTAATTCTGGGCAAAAGCCAATAAATCTCTATGAATGTAAATGATGTCATCTTTAACTGAGGCTGTGTGGCGTGTGAAGCTCTTACCAGGAGGGTGGGCAGCTCCCCGCTGTAAGGTCAGCCTGGGTTATCTGGTGCCTGCGGGGCTGGGAAGCGGTCAGTCTCAGCAGGTTTATAGCCCTTCCCATTTCCCACCAGCCCTGTAATGTCAGGCACGGTGCTAGAACTCCCCTGCATAGAAAACCTGCATTTGTACCTAGGAAAACACGAGGAGAAGCTTTTTAGCTATGAATCAGAGCAGCGAGAAGGAAATTCTCATTGCTGGGGTGTTAGGAGGAATTGCAGGCTGTCTCTGCTGCCTTGTAAGTGATCTGACTAAACGCTTCAGGTGCCCAGAGGCAAAAAATGAGAATAAGGAGTGACATTATCACCTGGAGGCTGCTGCTGGATGTCAGAGTGTGCCCTGCACCAGCACAATTTTGGGAGCATGTACTCCAGAGCTGGCTTTCCTGGGGCTCATACCCGCGTTTGGGTGCTGGGCGCTGCCCTGCTAACACCCCCAGCTGCCTTGCCTTTGGCCCTGGAGCTGCTTTGCCACCCAGGTGGGCGCTGGGGCTGCGGGTGGGGATTTAGGAGCTCCGGGCTGGCCTCTGCAACGCATTTCTGCCTGGCGGCGTCCCCTGGGCTCGCCCAGCCTGGTGGGGCTCTGCGTGGTCCCCTTGAAGTGCTATGGACCCAGCAGCAGGGCCGAGCACACGTGGAAACCAGGCAGGGAAGCACATTGGTGACGATGGCAAACCATGACAGAGCAGGGAGCTCAGCCGGGACCCTCCCTCTCCCTCAGTCTTTGTTTTATGGGCTTATAAATAATAGATAGGGTGGGCTGGGGGTGAGGCAGGAGCATCGATGCCTGCCTGGTGTGGCACCGCTGCCCTACAGCACAGCTGTTTGGGGCACCCCAGCACCCTCAGTCCCCATCCCGGGGGCTGGGGCCAGGTGTCCCCCTCCCCGCTGTCCCCCAGGGGTGGCCGGGTCCCAGCAGTGCCCTCCAAAACTCGGGCAGAGCAGCGGAGGTGGTGGGGAGAATGCTGGGCAGAGGGAGGGGAGCCCTTAAATATTCCGATTGCTCTATCTTCTGGGAGATAATACTTTTAATTTTCGTCACACAAAGAATATGTCCTGAACCAGAAGGGGTTTGCCTAATTCATCATGCTTGCTTTCCACACAATAACGGGGCTGACAAGCATAACATTTTAAAATGAGAGAAGTGGACATAATTAATGCTCATGAATTGCAAACGCTTCTTTATTAAAGGGCTTTCGCTTGCCCCTGGACCATCTGCTTCATATCACTGGGCAGGGGTCCTGAGGCTATAATAACTTGCAGCTTTAATAATTTTACCTCTTAATTAAAGCTCATCTCCAAGTGCAGGAGCACAGACATGTTCTGGGCCCAGATTCGATTTGAACGGAGGAAACCTTGAGGGATGGATAATAGAATTTGCATGCTCCCCTTTGAAGCGTTCCTCGGATGAGGGCCGTGCCCCCGCGCAAGACCTCCACGTGCTGGTGCTGGCTCTGCCTGGGGGGCTGCGTGTGCGCCTGCCTGGGGGACTGGGGGGCCAAAGGAGGTGGGCTCTGCCCTCTGTGAGGGCCTCGCACGGCTCCAATGGGGCCGTGCTGGAGGAAGGAGCGAAGGGACATCGGGTCCCTGCTTGGGGAAGGGGGAGGAGGAAGCAGAGAGGCAATGAAGGCTGAAACATCTGCACATTTCTATCCATCTTCCCCAAAAGCCAGCATGGTTTCTCTCTAGGGGCTTCATCTCTGCCAATGCCTTCCAAAAAGTCACCGTGGTTTCTGTCCAGGGATGGGAAGTCTGAGCTCTGGGCCTCTGTGATGGCCGTGGCAGTGCTTTGGAGAGGCAAGGCTAAGACATCAGGCAGGCTCCTGCCTAAGCAATAGGAGAGGTGATGGCAATTTTACCTGCAGGAGGGTTCCCAGCCCCCAAACCCTGGCGTTGGGTTAAATAAAGCCCAGGACTGTGCAGGGGAGCAGGTCCCGGGCTCTGTCTGGTGCCTCTGGAGCCTCAGGGCAGCCGTGCAGCAAACTGAGCCCAGCAGGGGCTGCGGCCAAGCCAGCACCACCCGCATCTGCTGTCCCTGCAGATCTGGGATCCCGGGCACCCCTCGGGGGGCTGCGCTCCATGCAAATGGGGCGAGCTGACAGCGCGTGAAATACGGGGAATTAATGCACACTTCATTGCTGCGAGGCGCGAGGCCGGAGGTCGAGGTCCATTAAGAAAACTGGGTATGAATTAATGCTCCATAATTCACACATCCCGGGCCTTCCTACAGGCAGAACATTTTATTCTAAAATGTTTTAATTATTTACATGTTAATTGATTGGTGTAGAAGTGGATTCACCAAAGGTGCATTAATGAGGAAGTGGTTGGCTTTTGAGTGACACTTTGTTTGTCCAAAGTGAAAATCAATACGTAACTGAAGAACCAGAAAGACACCTTGATTTTATTTATTTATTTATTATTTTCTTTTCCTAGTGGCTGAAATGCCTTGTGTAAGGCAGAGATGCATACGGCAGAGAGGGCTGCTCACCTCCATCAGCCTTGGAAAGCTGAGCTAAAGGTAGGAGAGATGGAAACTGGTCTGCCTAGCTGAGAACGCATAATGTGATTGCAAACAGCTATTGCAAAGCCTCTGTCCCAGTGCATCCCCCCCATCGCAGCTGGGCTGGGGGCTCCAAGGGTCCCTTCTGCCCCCAGCAGCCATGCAGATGTCTCCCACACTTGTAGCACTGGGCTTCAGCTCCAACTTCTGCACGGGACAGCAACGGTCCTGGTGGGGGCTTGGTCCCTGGGAGCCCCCTGGGGATTTCCCTGCTAGCACCGAGCTCTGCTCCCCTCCTGCCACGTCGGGGCTGTGCTCACCTGGGGCCGGAGAGGGCAGGGCAGGCTCCTGCTGCGCTGTGCAGCCGGTTGAATTTTCTTTACTTTCTTGGAAGCTCAGAGAAAAACAGTTATTTTAGTTGTTGCAACAGTTTCCTTTTGTTTTTGCTTTGCTGACCAACGCAGCTGGTTTTCAAAAACTTCTTCAGGAAAAATCTTCTGGTTTGCATTACAGAAAACAAAACAAGCAGCTGCTTTTCTGCAGCCAATGTGTACTTTAAGGAAAATTCTTGCTTTTAATGAAAAATTGGAACAAATGATTAATCGTGGCCTTTCTTTTCTTCTTCTATTTTTTTTTTTTCCCTTAAAAAAATATTGCATTTCCAGTGACATGCCTCCAGGCAAATTCCCAGTCTGGGGACACACACACGGTGCTGCTGCTGGTTCTGTCTGCCGGGGCTCACCCAGGAATTTGGGCAATGTCTGCTTCCACCCGTGATGCTGCAGGTATCTCGGCTCGGCAGGGGCCATGCACTGCACAGCGGAGCAGAGAGCACAGGAGCAGGGATTTGCAGCAGCCAACTTCTCCTGGGCTCCTCGTGGGCTTTTGGAGCCTCATGCACCATGGATGGAGCTGGGTGGGACAGGCTGTCTTCCCTAAGAGGTAAATCAGCCCTGAAGTGGGCCTGGGATTGTCTTTGAGAAGCTTAAACCACATTCCAGGAGAAACCCATCGAGCTATGATTTTTATCTTCCTTGACTGTCTGCAACCTTTTGGTCCCCTGCTGTCCCCGTGCTGCGGACACCACCACAAGCCCAGGAGCTGCAGGGAGGGACACACCACCACCTCTGCAGGCAGGCAGCAGTTACCCAAGCTGTTTCCTCTGGGTTGTGTTTTCCCATTAGCTGGAGAGCTAAAGATGAGCTGTGTGTGTTTCTGGAAAGCTGTGGCTCTCCAGGAGTTGCCCCGTTTGTGGAAGGTGAAGAAAGCTCTGAATGCTGTGCTGAGCCCCAGGTGTTGTGTGCAGGAGAAAGGGGTGAAGGCTGGGGAAGGGCTGGAGGCTCTGCAGGGAGGAAAATCCCCTGGGATTAGGAGGAGAGGAGGAGACACAAATACACCCTGGCAGGTTTGTTTCCAACCCAATACAGAATTAAACCCCGAATTCTACAGCACCAGAGCATCCCCAGACCTCTGGGAAACATCCACCCGGTGCAGCAGCCCACTCAAAACACTGTGGAGCCCAACTGAGCCGCAGGAAGCCTTCCTAATTTTGTGGAGGGTCTTGGAGCCATGGGGAGCAGGACAGGCTGAGCAGGACGGGTCTGGCCATGCTGCTGCTGCTTCACAGTCGCACAGCAAGGGCTTGCCAATGCCTGTGCAAAGCAGAGCCTGGGCTCTTTGAAGGCAAATCTGCAGCCACGAGAGGGTGCGTTTGTCCTTACAGTTGAGCTCACAGCATGCATAAAAAGAGTTCAAAGGAATTAGTGGAAGGTCCTCGGAAATGCTGCACAGCTGGGGTCTGTGTGTCCTGAGGAGCTGGGAGGAAATTAAAGACCCTGAGGAGCTCAATCACCTCCTAGCCCTCTGCAGAATAAGTCAGGTAATGTGCAAAAATCACTGCCGAGGACTGGTTTCAGCCCCCTTTAACACACCTGATTGTAGTGAAACCAAAGGAAAATTCCTTTGACATCAGCACTGTGTGTTTTGTACCAGGCTGTTGCAAGAGAGCATCAGTATGGGTAGTAAATTCCAGGGAGGGGAGAAAAAAAAGCTTTGAGAGACTTTGTCCACAATAGGCAGGCTGCTGGAAGCTGCCCTGCATTGCCCAGGAGAGCCAGGGCCACCCTGGTGCTGAGACCTCAGCCCAGCCTCCTACTCCCTTGAATCTCAGACCCCCAGTCTCCAAGAGGGGAGCAGGGATCTGTCCTGCCCTCCTGCCCCACGTACTTGGTACAAATCCAGCTTTGGCATCATGGGTGACTGCAGGTGCCTGCAGCAGCCAGGTTCTGGGTCAGGACCCAGCCCCACAGCAGAATGGAAGGGGTTAGCAGGCTGAAATTAGCCTTCGTCTGCAGCAGAATCATGCCAAAGACGAGCAGCCTGTCTTTGGGAAAGGGCTGGAGAAAGGGCGGCTGCAGGACCAGTGCAGGAGAGGGGAGCAGAGCGGGAACCTCGCTGCATTATCGAGGGAGCCACTGGTTTGGGTGAAAATGTTCCTCCAAATGGTCAGTGGCTCTGGGTCTCTGGCAAGGGCTCTTCTGAGCAGCAACCAGACTTCCTGCTCCTCCAAAATGGAGAAGGTGAAGAAGTGATGCTGGGAGGATGATGTGGGACACCCTCCAAGAACAGGCTCCAGCCTGAAGTATCTCCCACGTGGAATGACAATGAGCAGAAAGGGGATGTAGACATGCTTTTGGGGTTGCAGCCACCCAATAAATGCAGCCTGGTGCTTGAGGGGAGCAGCCTGCATGGCAGGGAGTGAGAGCTCACCCCCAGCCCCCAGTAAATGAATGCTCCCAGGGCGAAGGCTCGGGGCTTTGTTGGGATCCAGGCAGTGGTGGCAGTGCTGCGGGGCACGCAGCAAGGCTAGGGAGGGTCTGTGCGGGGAAGGTGGCATGGACAGGAGGTGTTTTGTGCAAAAACGGGCAGGGAGAGAGGGAAATGGTTCACCCGCTGATGCTTCCTAAAGAAAACTTCCAGATTAAAAGCAAAGTCCCATAATATTGTCTAAAGAAAGGAGCATTGCCCATAGGCACGGATTTCGTAAAGGCTGGAAAAAGGCGCCTCTCAAAGGAGCTTTTCAGTGAAAAGCCCTCGAGCAGCCCACGCTTGTGCCCTGTGGGGGCACACCTTGGCAAGGGGCTTTATTTACCCAGCTGGGACTCGATCCCAAGCCTTTATGTCCACACCAGGGTGTTTAGCCCGAGAGGTTTGGGGTGACTGAAGATTTACTCTGTGTGGGGAATATATGCCCTCAAAAGGAAGGAAAAACAAACACTTTGGGCACAGGCACGCGTGGAATATTGGCGATATTGGTCCCACTGTATCGTTGTGCACAGGGCCCTGGTTTAGGCATTAAGGGAAGAGAGCTGCAGGGACGTTGAAGGGAGGATGGGAAGCACAGAGGAACTGCAGAAGGTAAATGAATCTTGCCATTTCTCTCCAAATGAGTTATTAATCATCGCTTATTTACATATTCATTAACCATAACACACACCATATTTTTATTAATGTGGCAAAGAAACAATTATAGGTGAAAAATGGCTTGTCTGTTTATTTTATACACGGATCTTGTTCCTCATTTGCATGATTTTTAAAAAAATGATGTTTCTTCTTGCCACGCCAAAAGGAAAGCGGCTGCTCGGGCCGTGTCCCGGTTGGAGACTATGGAAGGGCTGCAGGGATGAGCAGCAGGGGAGCAACCAGACTTGGGTGCCTTTTATTTTTATTTCATTTTATTTATTTATTTATTTATTTTTGCCAGGAACCGTCAGTCCTGGGCTGGGATGAGGGAGAGCAGCCTGGTGGCCGGTGGGTACCCCCAGCTGTAGGGCTTCAGAGGGTGCTTTGAGAAGGGGCTGCAAATAAACCCCAAAGCCCTCTCTATGTATTTCCACTCAAGCAAGTGAAAGGTGGGGAGCAGAAATAACAAATGAATATTCAAAGCCTAATTTGGAATTGATTATAAAGGGCAACCATCAAATGGTCAATAGCTTCTTTTATTCTTAGGGACGTGACATGAGGCTTGGGGATATCATTCCTCAAGCACTTTAATCCAAAGTTCCTTCCCACTTCCTTCCCTGCAATTTTATGAGGAATATTACAGGAATTCAGTAATTTTTTTGTAAACCAGCCATGAGGCACTAGTCCAAAGGGAAAGCTTTGCTTCTCTCATGGACGTTTCTTTGGTCGAAAACATGAAGACAGAGTTCAACAAAATGATGTTGCAGTGAAAAGATATATATATATATATATTGCTGATTAAAATCTCTTATTGTGAGTTACTGTGGGTGAACACTGAGGCTGGGGGTGTTGTCTGGGTGCTGGGTGCCAGGCATCAAACCTGGCTCTGGGAAGGGTCCTTCCCATCCCCAGCTCCCTGCTCTGACTGGAAAGCAAAGAGCTGTTTGCCTCTTTTCTAGCAAGAGCAGCAGTCCAATTTCTAGAATTGTCCCCACACAGGGTCCAGGGCTCAGATATAGTCTCCATCTCAGCAAATCCCCATCCCAGGAGCAGCAGGGCTGTGTTCTTGCCTGAATTCCCTAAATGCAGGCACCACTGGACACAGCATACAGGAATGTGCACAGGGAGTCTCTTTTGTCTGCTTTGCACGCTCTGTTCTCAGGGTTTGGGAAACAACTAAGGTCTTTGGAACTGCCTCTGCTCTGGGATATTCGAGAGAAATCTTCTAAAAGCAAAGGCTGGAGAACTGGAGGAACAGACAGACACGGTGTCATCTCCATAGGAAAGCTGGATTAGAAATTTGGAAAGCAAGGAGACAGAGGACAGAGCTTCAGGGCGGGAGGCTACTCGGATGCATTCAAATAGTGGGGATTTGGTGGGGAAAAAGGCGTCGAGCATCAGGAGAGGGGGGCACAGCACAGCAGGAGGGCAGCAAGGGCAGTGGGGCGAGGAATGAAATCCAGCTGCTGCTGCTTACATGGGTGAGGGGACTGGGAATGCCTAGTGCATGGTCCCCAGCACAGAATACTGTTTACAAGTAAGGAGGAATAAATTGCATTTTAATACAATGTTTGAAGGCATTGCTGACATGGAGCACCGGGGAACACCCATTGCAGTCCTGGAAGGGATCCTTACGACTGTTGGAGTTTTATTTGTGCTAGCAGCAACCTTGCTGCAAAATTTTCTCCCTGTATGAGGAAAAGGGACTCTGAGCAGCCAGCTGGAGTAAGGACAGTATCTCTGTCTGTCCTCGTTCCCCTTCTCATGCATGAATGCACTGGCTGATTTAATCCAAATTGGACGGGAAGGTAACTACTGAAATAATGAGCGTGTGTATCTGCATGGGAAATGGGCTGGGCTTTGGTCAGTGTCACTTTGGCTTCTAATCTCTTTGGGCTGACTCCTGCAGCTGAGCCCAGTGGCTGGCATGCCACAGCCAGCACCTCTGTCAAGGGAGGACTGGGAGAGGATTTATTGGGCATGGGCAGAGATGGCAGCAATCTTAGCCCGAATTCAGCTACCAAATGAATCAAAGAGGAGGCACACATCTGTAGGAAAACAGAACATTCATTCTGCTGTTCATGGGGCTGCCCATCTTCTGCGTATAGGTGGGAGCTCAGAACACCCCTTTTTATTCTTACCATGACCTTTGCATTTATTTCTTATTCAAATAATTATAATAAAAATATCTGGAAGGTGGAGTTTCTTTCAGAGATCATCTGCCAAGTCTGGTCCGTTTCCATAAAAGTCCAGTGCAGGGAGAAATGGTATGGTTTCACAATGTATGAGAAACTAGAAATCTTTGCCAAAAGAAAAGAAAACCAGCTCTGGGTGTAAGCCTTCCCTCAGCATCCTGGGGTGGTTTCACACCGCCCTGCTCCTGCTGGCAGGTAGCAGTTGGTGACCCTCCCATTTACTGCAAGCAGGCAAAGTGCCCTGCAGTGTCTGGGGTTTTCCATGAACTTGAGTCTGTTCACTGTATTTGTTCTCCTTTACTAATGATATTTTTGATCGACCTCTGTTTCTTCAATTTCTGGCTCACATTTCTCGCCTTCTTATTTAATGATTATTATTACTTAGGAATGCTTTCCGGCCCTTGGTGTTAATGTATCCTGGAACTGCACTAGAAGTAGGCCGCACAGCCCTGGTTTCTGTTCCCCAGTGTCACAGAGCATACGAAAACCAGACGATCAGACGTTCTGAAAATGTCATGTATAATAAGCAAATCCAAAGGAATCACACCAAGGGTGCTTGGTTTAAAACCTGGGGGGAGGTGGAGACAGGAAGCACCCCGTGGCTGCCTCTGTGGTCCCCATACGGCTGAGAGCTCCTGGCAGATCAGCAGGGCTGCATTGCATGAACACCAGTTCCTCTTTCAAGAGGGAAAGTCGTATAACACAGGCTCCCAGTCAAGCTATACTTGATCACAAGTTTTGCTTTAATTAATTACAGCGTAGCTGTTTTCTTGCAGTTTGAACCAGAGTTTGCCAGTATTGCACTAACAATAAAAACACAAGAATATGATGCAGCACTTTTCAATTACTGTTAAAATGTTGTTCGGTATTGCTGTCTGGATTTTTTAATGGGAAACTGAGGCATGGGAATGACTTTGGGTGCCTCTGAATGGCCTGGGAGGGTAAACATGCTGCTTTCCCACCTTGTCTCTGCATCCTGCTGGGGCAGGACAGGTCTCAGTGTCTGCCCCTTACCTGGGCTGAACCAGACTGGTCTCATCAAAAACCAGGCGGCTGGCATCACTGTCCCCCTGAGGGTTTTCTGGGACTTGCTTACTCTGTTTTTATTCTGGTCAATCCATCAGTACGGGAAGAGGGAATTATTTTTATCTTCTTTATAAAGTTTGAGAAGCTGCTGCCAATGGTCTCCCACCGTTGGGCTACCCAAACCCCAGACCTGCCCTGGAGCCTCTTCCCCTCCTTGGTGCCAAAATACCCCTCTGCTCGCCCCGGGACTGTTCCCATGCTCACAGCTCACACTGGAATCTCTTTTGGCAGGATCAGTCCCCACTTTCACAGAGCCTACAGAGTGCCCTTGGTCAAAACGACGCCTTTAAAATTAAGCTCTGAGCTACGTGCCTCGCTCGGAGGTGCTGCATTTGTCGCTCGCAGAGAAGTGCAGAGATTTATCAGCAGTGAAGCCGGGGGAGCTGGCTTTCAGCAGCTCCATTTCTGCTGGTGCATCATAATCAGCCCTATTAAAACCAAATCATCTCCCCCAGACCATTGCATTCAAGCATTTCTTCACTCCTTTGTCTCCATCAGTGCTCTCCTCCTCGCCCAAGCCCTTAAACAACCTTGACTGCAATGAGTTGCCGATCAGCAGAAAGCCCCATCCGTTCACCGTGAAAATATTGATGCTTCTGCGTCATTTCATAGCACATCTGGGGTCCCTCGGGTCCACATACCATCACTGCCCAGCGGGACAGGCCAAGAAAAGCATGAGGAAGAAAAATAAATGTGATGACAGTTGGGCCCTTGCAAATGAGTCTGGGTCTGAAACAAGCCAGAAGAGAATAAGCGTCTTGCGCCAACCCGCATGGAACCTGCAATGTTCACACCGAGGGGGCAAAGGTCTGCAACGTGAGCTTGCACCACTAATAGAGGCAGATTTCCTGCCTACTGCTGCTAAAGGAAATATTTGGACACTTGCTGATCAGCCGTGTTGCAACGCCTGCTTGTGAACCAGGAGGAGAGAGCCTGGGCTGCTGGGGGTGGCAAGGGGCTGCTCCAGCAGGAGCTGCTCCAGCAGGAGCTCCTCCAGCCCCCGTTTTCTGGGCACGGCTTCTGCCCACGCGGGTGTTTGGGCTTGGCAATCCTACAGGTATGCCTTAGGCTCCCTTGTTTTTTAGCCAGCATGCTCCTGCTTGAGCTGTCTTAGCATACAAACCCTTCTGGCCAGGTGCAGAAATATGTGCTTGGAGTCTGAGCTAGGGTCCAGGGAGCTGCTTCTCAGGTGACTGAAATTTGCTATTCACAGGGGCTTAAATTCACTGCTTGGGAGCTCATGGTTGAAGGACAGACTTTTCCTGAAGGCAGGAGGAGTTTGACTCCATCTCCTTTGCAATGAAGAGTTAACCTGAATCCAAACTGCACATTCTGGCTTTTATTGTCCTCCAATGCCACCACTCGATTCCCAGGGCTGCTTTTCCCTGCCTTTTTAGCTGTTCACATTCCTCTCCCTTCCTGCACACCATGAGTCTCTGGGTGGTTTATGCACACTTGGCTGAGGCTCAGTTCCCTGTGGTCCTCTCCATTCCTCAGCCTTGGGGCTCCAGCACATGCCCTGGGTTCTGGTTAACTTCTGCTCCACCAGCAACCTGGAAAACTTCTCCAGCAACGTCAGAAATCTCCAGCAGTTGATATTTATTAAGGCTTTTGCTGCCTGTAAGAAATGTAGAAGCCAATCCAAGTGATTGATAGGCTCAATCTGAATCGCTCCGTGTTTTCTTAGCCAGGCTGAGATTTGGCTTAATGAATGAAATCTGGAATTCTCTTCCCAGCAGCAGCAGCACAGCTGACCGCAGCTTCTGGCTGGGCTGATAGCAGAGATGAAATAAAGGCTTAGCAGCGCCCAGTCTCTGAGAGCCAGGTAGACATCTGCCATCTGAGCCTGTGCCTGTCTCGCATGCACAGCAATGGCCTCCAGGGACTGCTGGCCCTTCCCTTCCCAACACCGGTCAGCTGCAGCCACGGTCAGCAGCAGCGATGAGTTGTTTTGGGTTGAGATCTGGCACCACCTCTATCTCGACATACATCTGCCCCTGCTTGTTTGGGAACAAACCATAACTCATGCCTTCAAAGCAAAGCCAAGATGCCAAGTTTCGGTGCAGAGCCTCCTGTCCATTAAATCTGGAGAAGGTTCTGTGACTGCTGCTATACCCTGTCCAAAGCCTTCTGATCGCAGCTGCCCGTGCCACAAATCTGCCACAGCTAACAGACCACCTCAGCCAATACATAACGTGTGCACCACATCCGTCTGTCAGAGGCATTTTGTGAGCCCTGTCAGAAAGCGCCCTGCAGCTCAGGACTTGCAGGGATGCATTGCCAAGGAGGTATCTTTCCAGCAAAACAGCCCGGCACATTTCTCCTGCACGCAAACAGCCTGGGGTGGGGTAAAAGATGGGAGCAGAAGGCAACTTCGCGTGACAGCAAACAGAGATGCTGAATCACAGGGCATCCCCTTTCAGCGCTGGGGAGTGGTGAGGAATTGCAGAGGCTGTGCTGGGTAGATGGCAAATTTTCTGGCATGCTGCAAAGTCTCAACATGCTAGATGTGCCTAGGCAGAAACCCTAGCTGGAAAGCAAGACTGCAGAGCCACTGGTTTCGAGAAGACTTGGAGTCATGTAATCCAGAAGAAAAATTGTCCAACTGCATTTTCAAGACTAATATTGTATAACACAGTAATTTGTAAGTGTTCATTTACTCAGCCATTGTCTGATCTGGTATTCCCATGCTTTTTCCTTAGGTAAATATACTTCCTTGCATTTTTGCACCTCAAATCAGTTCTTCTCAGATTTGATTCTCCTGCTTCTACAAGAGAGGTTATAAAATGGATGCAAGCATCGCCCCTGAGATGATATTCCTCTACAGCTCAGGGCTGTAAGCTGGCCTTTATGGGACAGTAGGTCCCAGATTTTACATTGGGTAACTCAAGAGTGAGTTCTGGGAGGTGTCTCCATGCCTCTGCACAGGCAGTGACCGCCAGCCCCATCTGTAGGTACCAGTACAGAGATGTTCTGCAGGGTGAGGCTGCAGAGCCTTTGCAGAGAAGCTGTTATTGCCAGCAGGTGGGAAAAACAGAGCTGGAGGTGAGAGGAATAGGGCTCGGATTGGGGTGCTTTGCTATAAATCACAGCAAGGGAGAGGTAAAGGCTTTTGTTTCTCTGCTCATCAGTGGCCCTCCCCAGCCTCTGTCCTCCCTTTGCAAAAATCGCTGGAGGTCCCGGGAGGAAACCATCCCAGGTAGGAGATACCTTGAGATTTTTCCTCAAAATAACATTTTTTTTTTTTTTTTAAAAAATATATGAAATTGCTTATCAACTGATTGGAAGGCTTATGGTTGAAAAGGTTTCTTTTCTCTCTCTCTCTCTCTTTCTTTTTTTTTTTTTTTTAAATGGAAAATGGGAGTGTTTAAACAAACACCCAAAAACCAGACAGAGTCTGGAAGCAGAGTCAGTATTTAGAGGAAGTTAGACATGCCTAATTATAGTGGTCCATTATGGTGTGACAGGAGAGATAAACATTTCCTGATCATCTCCGTTGCAGTGGGCCTTTTGAGTAGAGGCTGAGCACCACAGAACAACCTGCATGAAACAATGAGCTCATGTATCTGTCAGCACAGCCTCCACGTCCAACTTCCACGCACGTGTGCGCGTGTTGACAGCATGGTCCTGTTCTTGGAGCCCTTTGGAGACGTGTCTGACACATGCAGAATCACCACCCGCAGGTAAACTTTGAAATTTGCTCTCAGGCTGTGTGAGCAGTTGTTGTGCCAGGGGTGGAAGGCTGTGTGCCCCTATCTGGGATCAGACTGTTAGGTTTTCTGCTACTTAGTCCTAAGTTTTGGGGTTCATGCCTGCCTTGTAAATTTGTTTAGGAATATTGCCGCCTCAACAGTGCTTGTGGTAGCCTTGTGTGCATCAAAACCAGGGCAACTGGCAGCATCTATTGCATGCCCTGAATCACATGTACAGGGAAAACTGCAGACTGTGCTGTCCTGTTGCAAACACCTCAATGTCCGTGGTGGAAGCACATGAAAGCCAATCCCTCCTAATAACATAAACACTTCTGCAGGAGCATAATGTTGCAATGGGTAATTTCAACAGAAGGTCTGCCTCCTCTTGTCTAAAGAACTGAACAGAACCATGGCAGTCAGTCTGCTGTGCTCCGTGAGCACAAATAAGAGCAAAATGCAAGGATGCACCCAGCTGGGTCAGTTGTTCCTTTACAAGTGGACACTATGAGGTCTTGGGATTGTATTCCCCAGCCTATAGGAGATCAAGTGGGGATGTCACATTGCTCTTCTCACCCACCATGGGGACGTGGCCAGGCCAGCCTCAGGCCTCTGTCAGAAGTTAGGTTAAATATCTCCTCTCTGGGCTGGAATGGGGTCGGAAGGCTGTGGTACAGGGCATGAGCTTGGCTGCCCTCGGATGCTGGCCATCCCTGGGGCAGGAGCACTCTGCAGGGAGTTCTGGTAAGCAAGCACAGCATCTCGGGATGTGCTGAGCATAAGAATTTTAATTTGCATTATTAAAATGTTTTGCATGACATTTAATGCTGGGGACGTAGTGTGGTAAACAGCCTTATAATTTATGCCCAAATATTACTTGGCACATTGGCTTCTCAGTGACAAACAGGACTGATAGGGACACAATGCCATACCTTCTCCTTGTTCCTCCCACCATCTGCCACATAAAAGCCCCACTAATGTCCATAAGAACTGGCCCATCTCGTCAAGTTAAATATGAACAGTGTCAGAACAATTACAAGGCAACTGGGCAAAAATTGCTTAAACATATAGCACTCATCATTAATAGCTAGTTATTGGCACAACTGATGTATATTACTATCAAATACTGCACTGATCCAGTACATAAATGTTTTCTTTAGCATATTTTTAATGTTGCTAATTTATCTGTTACTGTCACACTGGGGCTGTTAGCTTTGAACAAATGACTGTTATTAATCACTGGAGAGCTATTAGACGCCACAGCCGTGGTGTTAAATCAACTCAGGAGTGGCACTTGTAGGAATATTCAAACAGAAATTTAAAATTGCCTGGGTACTAGTGGTGTGGTTAACGCCTCTGGGATCAGAGCCATCGAGTGCCTGCAAATACTGCTCCTGTGTGTCCAACTCACCTGGTGGAAATTCCTTTCTCTAAAGAGCGATAGCAGCTTAAAACGTTATTTATTATATTTTGGTTAAAAACAAAGATTGCCACTGTTAGCATTCAGCACTGTGGAGTTAACACCCTGGGCATGCTTTCTCTTGATAAGTTTGGTGCTCTGTAAGCAGCAATGACTTCAGTTTCCCCACGTTGCCCTATTAACCTGCTGATGCTGGGGGAACAAGAACTCCTCATCTCATGGACAGGAGGGTTAGTTCTTCACAAGGGTCACCATTTTCCTAGGAGGCTGAGCCACTCTCCACATCTTTCTTGGGCACAGAAGATACCTCAGATGTTTGCAGACCCTGAGGAGCACAACCTTCAGTGCAGGCTCGGCTGCAGGAGGATGTGGCTGAAGTTCTCCCTGGGGGTCACTGAGCTACAGCACGAAGCTGGTATCAAACCCAGATGTGTCCCTTCCAGTCTCCTGCTCTTACCAGTGCCCCATGTGAGTGGGACACAACAGTTTGTCCAGCTCCTTGCTGGCGGCAACAAATAGCAGTGGGTTAGGTTAGATCTCCTCACCCGACAGCCTGCAGAGCATCGGTGTGGTCCAGCTGCTTCCCAGGGCTGAATGGGAGAGGAAGGAAAGGTGGAGCTGAATGAAAGCAAACAGACCTCAGTGAGAGCTCCTCTAAAGGGGAGATGTTTCAGACAGCACACTTGGGGGCTCATGGAGCTTGTATTTTCCATCTAGTCTCTGATTCATGAGCAACTTTTGATTCACAAGACCTGCTGAACTCTCAGGCCCATTAAATGTAAAGCCTTGCTGGGGGCTATAACAGGGCTGCCAAAAAGCAGCTGTGGGTGGGAGATTGCTGGTGGTCACAGATGATACTCCACGAGTGTTTTTTTAATGAAATGTAATCTGGAACATGTTTGTTGCTGTTCTGAAAGGCTGCTGCAGTTTGTTTCCTCTCCTTTATGTAAGCTGAGCATTTGAAAGCGGGCATCTCGGCAGCAGAGGGGCCTCTTTGCTGGCCTTGTGGCTGGCTTCTGAGGGAAAACTTGTGAAGGATTTTGGATCCAAGGAAAAGGTGTTATCTTGGATTTCATAGGTTGTCAGTACAAATCCACTACCTTTACATCTTTCCCTGGCTTGTGATGACCACTTACATGCACCTCCTTAGACTGTGGGAGTGACAGGGGAGTTACACAGAGAAATACCAAAATGGCTTGTAATTACTGGTGGTTAGATGTTTGCAATGGATGCATAATGCACTGATCACAAGGGGCTGCTGCTGAACTGACTGTGGAAAATGGGAAATTTCTTTTTTCTTTTCTTTTTTTTTTTTTTTTTTTCCACTTGCTAGAGTATCTTCCATACATTCAGTGGCCTGGGTGAGCAGGTGGCTTGGAAGGCAAGCAGCCAGCTGATAGGAACTTTTCTGTGCAGCCAAACATGCAGGAGAAACCCCCCAAACAGCCAAACCAGCAGGAGGAACCACTTCTGATAATGCTGAGCCAGCTGAGCAGATATGTGCTGCGGCTTTGTATTGCTGCTAACTTGTGCTCATTGTCACTGATCAGGGACATTGCTACTGGGATCTTGTGTTTGGAATAAAACTAACCCGAAGGCTTCTGCACAGACTCACCGCGCAAAGCCTGCGAGGCCTTAGCAGACCATAGGCATGACCCAGGCTGACCTTCTGTGTAATTCAGGCCCAAGATCCCCACAAACCCTTTGTGAGCCTGCTCATGCAGGGCAGCACACATGCAGATACAGCTAAGAGATGTCAACAATTTGCAATTGTTCCCAGATGGTTTTGTTTAACTTCTGCTTAACAGCTACCAAAACTTGCTGTAACTTCACCTGTTGGTGTCACAGCCTCTCCTGGAGGTTTTGTAATCAAATCACCTCTCAGCCTTTTCTTGAATGAGCTCGCTAATGGAGCATCCTGAACCTCTTTTTGTGGGTCCTTTGGTTCCTGCTTCACATCACAGAGCTTCCCATACTGGACAGCTGACCAGCAAATCTTCCCCTGGATGAGCACTTAGTGGAATTAATACCCCAAACACTGCAGTCTTTCACTAAACAAGGTCTCCTGAGGTTCTCTGGCCATCAAAGCCTCCTCCAGGCTGCTGTACCAGCATGCTGCAGCCCTGGTCTCATGGTGGGTGATGAGCAGGGGACAGGCCCCTCTGTCCCCCTCAGAAGAGGAGGGTGATTATTAATTTTTTTATTTAAAAAAGGGAGAGGGGGGAGTGGGGGAATGAACTGAGCCCATGGGCTCTGATAGAGAGCTCAGGGCTCCTCTCGGACCAACTACTCCATAGCACCATCATATTTGCAAGTAGCATCGACATCTGTGATCTTTGCTGGTGGCTGCTTCAATTCTCTCTTTAGGTCCATGTTTCTAGCAGCTGGTGCTTAAGGTGCCAAAGTAATCTCTTCTGGCTGATGAGATGCAAAGTTGCAGGCAGGTAGAATACAGACAAAACAGATTAACTGCCTCATTCCTTTACACCGAGCTCCTTTCTGGCGTGTAATCGAAACCTAAAGCCTGCTTTTCTTTTAACTCGGTTCTAAACAGTAGCTGCTATAAAGTATTAGGTTGGAATATGAACTCTGTATGAAAGATGAAGGGGGAATGATGTATTTTAAAAAGGATCTTAGTAGGTCCTAACTTAAAAGCATCAGTATAAATTCATTGCAAGTAATATGCTCTTAATTATTCATTTTCCTTGGCACTGGTTAAAGAGCCGAGTAACGGCTTCTGTCTCTTTATATTTAGTCTATTATTGTTTGAAAAAGGCCAGGGGGAGGCCAGCCCTGCGCAGAAATGATATTTCCCCTTATATATACACACATACATATTACCAGCAGCCATAGTAAAGGGGAATATAATCACCAGCAGCTGAGAGACAATGACATTTTTATAGACCTCCTGGCAAATCTGCAGCGGGAGAGAGCCTGACAAGTCCTTGGCTTCCCACCACATTCCTGTGCTGGGTCCGTGCAGGAACTGGGGCGAGCTCCAAGGTGCTTTCCTCCTGGGAACTGGCTCGCGACGGCCAAACTGCAGCTGCCTGCTCAGACCCCCCTGCTGGCCCTGGAGAAGACTGGGGTGGACCTGCAGGAGCAGGTCTTGCTGCTGACATGCTCACACGTGGCTGATTTTAGCAAGCTGGTTGAGCTGGGTGAATGTGAGGATGCTGCTGAGCTTGTCTGGAGGTGGCAAGAAGTCACTGTCTGCCCTTGTAGAGCAGACAGCCCCAAAAGCCACCTTGGTGGTCTCCATCAGCTGAATGTGGCCCTGTCCTTTGGCAAGTGAAGGTTTCTTCTGACTCCATGGTGAGAGCACGGCCAAAGTGCTTTGCTGGATAGGGCCATGGATGGGAACTGCTGGTCAGTGACATTAAATGAAATGCTCTGTAACTGAGACAAACATTAAGGGGAGTGCTGTTGGTTTTGGAAAACTTTTGAGCTTTTTTTTTCCTTGAAAAGCAAGGGAGACCTCCCTGGGACTGAACACCTGGGGCACCTCCTGGGACCTGGGGTAAATTCAGTGCTCTCCTTCACCTGGTTGCACCTGTGGGCTTGGTCCTGGACCTCTCAACACTGAGACAGCCATGCAATTGCTTGCTTTTAGAATTAGCCCCTATTTCTTACATTCTGGTGGCATTTCATGTGCTGTTGATAATTTTACTTTAATTAGGCCAGACAGCAGCAGAATTGGTAGTTTCATCACTGCACTGAAAGCCAGCAAACCAGCCTCATCCCTTCAGCCAGCCTGTGCTGGCAGTGGGGGAAGGTTTTTGCTGGGTACAACCCCAGAAACGCACATCCACAGCTGGTGTCAGGTCATTACTGAGAAAGGCACTTCTGTCTTGCTTTTTGCAGTAACCGAAGTCCTGTTGCATGTGTATTTGTCTACTCATGTGCCCCCAGGTGTGTGAGAAGGGCCTGCTCCATGCTATCTCCTGTCCTTTGTAAATAATATTAAAGCCTTTGCTGTCTAAAGGCAACCCAGCTCGACTCAGAATAGATGGAATGAAGACAGTTTCTGGGAGGAAAACTGTTGATCAGTTGTAAATAAAATTAGTCGAGTTTTGTCTAAACATCAGAGACTGAATGTTCCTGACTTTTGGCAGCCAAGAAGTAAGCATTTCAGGCATTTTTTTTGGTAATCCAAATCGAAGAGAATTAGCTGCTTCATCAAAATAAATAGGTTTTACTGGTGCTTTTTCTTTGATTGGTAGACACTTCATTTTTCAGTTGTCATGGTCCTGCAAGCCTTTGAGCTTTGATAGAAAAAACTCAGATTATAGTTGGGATGAGCATTTCCATTGGGCCAGATTAGTCTGTTTTAAAAATGTCTTGAATCGAAAATTTTGGCTGTCTCCAGCTGATGGAGCTGGCACGGAGTTTCTCATAATTGTTGCTTGAAATGCTGACTTCTCTCAGGTTTACTCAATCCCATGCCTTTATCCTGAAAACAGCTTGCATACCTCAGGCAGCTGAGGTTGTGTTTAAATCTCCCCTGAAAACAGGCGAGTTTGGCCACTTCCAAGGTTGGTTTTCTTCTTTTTCTTTATTTTTTCCCCCTGGAGCCTGAGATGCAGCCCTCAGAGGTGGTGCCAAGCAGTTTAACGCTGGCACTGTTTTTTTTCCAGCCAGCACGTGGGAAGTCTGCGGCACTTACTACTCACACTTAATATTTAGTATGGTCAGAGTCCTGGTGTCTGACAGCTCTGTTTACCCACTGCAAAATTTGAGGGAAGATGTGAGAGCAACACCTTCGGGCCCCTGCATGATGGTACTCTGCAGAAAGCCCCCCAGGAATGGACCAGGATGAGGAGCCCCAACCTTGCAGAGATGCCAGCACAGAAAGGCAGTGTCCATGTGAGCCTCTTTTCCACCCTCTCTAGGTGTAGGACCACCCCCCCCCCAGATATTTCCCACCAGCTCCATGCTCTCCCTGCAGTCCTTACCTTTGCTGATCTTTTATCCCCAACCACTCCTTTTTCTCCCACCATTTTTTGACTTGTATTCAATGTCTTTTCTTGTCCTCTTCCATTTG
The DNA here is from genome assembly GCF_011077185.1 of Oxyura jamaicensis. NCBI lineage: Eukaryota > Metazoa > Chordata > Aves > Anseriformes > Anatidae > Oxyura > Oxyura jamaicensis. The sequence continues at coordinate 2,641,849 of NC_048910.1, forward strand.
CATCTTGTGCATTGAAGGAGACCTGCTCATGGGGGAACAACGACCCCAGCACGTGAAACTTCACCAGGCAGAGGTCCAGGAACTACTCCGGCCTCCATTTGTTTGAATTTTCCCTCGGTTTTCATTAAAATCAATGAGCATTTGTCCAAGCAGATCTAGATGGTTCTTTGAAGCATCATGATTTTATGAATATATTCCTCCCACTTTGGACTGAAATATGTGATGAGTGCAAGAATGGTTTTTAGCATATCAAAGATACTTTTCTGCTGGAATTAGCTCTTTTTCAAAGTAATAATATAGGAAAAATTGTAATTATTATTATTATCTCTACCTTTGATAACTGCAAACTAACTGGAATGAGATTCCTTTAGCACAGCAAAATGCAAAGCAAATTTAACCATGCCTTCCCCTCTGGGAACTGCTTTCCCTCTGCTCTGGCCCCCCCCCCCCCCCCCCCCAGTGCTTTAGCATCAGAAAGCTGAGGAACTGCAGCTTCACCAAAGTGAGTAACAAAAGGAGCTTTTCTTATTTGGGGTTTTGCTGCGAGTTGTCAAAGTTGTATTTATAACTTGTCTTATTCCTGCTCTTACCATGGGACAGATCGGAGGAGTGGTTTTTCATTTCTGCAGCTTGTGCAGAACTAATCTGAGGGGGTGACTGCTGCTGACACGTTTTGATTTGCTGCTCAAACTGAAGTGTGTGTTTGGATCATTTTCACACTAAATCTCATCTAGCTGGTGTGCTGTGGAGCATCGCAGTGATTGCTCCAGTGCCGAGCGTGGAGTTCGTGAGTTCAGGTTCAGGAGGAACCCTTCCAAACTCCTTCCTTTCCATGTCATTCCCAAAGTCCTCCAAAGTGTTCTCACTGGAAAAGGTGGGTAGGAATCACCTTGAGGAGAAAAATGGTAATTTCAGCTATGAAATGTAATGTTGGATGAAATCAAGTAATTTATCCTAATGCAGAGCCATCACCAAGCCTGTCCTCAGTGTGTCGGCATTGTGAGGTGTCCCCATGAGCTGGTGAAGGCAGAGGGAGCCTGAGCACAGACCAGCGGTGGCAGCGGAGTGTGGTGCAACAGGGAAAACGCTCAGGTCCAGGGGGAATGGTGGGGAAAACTTGGTACTTCCAGAGATGTTTTATATTGCAAAAGTGGGATGGAGTCCCGTAGGTAACAGTGCAATAAAGATGAATTGAGATGAAAGGAACAGAGGCCAGCTGAAATGCACATAATACAGATCTGTAGAAATGAGCCTATATATATATAATTTATAGGGAATAAATTCCTTTCTGTATCTGCATGGTTTCTGAACACTGTTTTATAGAATTCTCTAGCAGAAATGTAATTCTCTTCTTTCCCCCATTCTCTGGGATGCCCTAATCCTTGGGCTGGTGGTTATTCCCTAAAAGTTCTTTATTCAAAGGAGCTAGAAAATTTCTTTGGGGCCTTTTTAGTAAAGTGCAATTGGCATTTCATAACTCAGTCTTTCATAAGTTACAAAATGAAAGCATTTAAGAAATTCACCATTAGTAAGGCTAGTAGAAAAGTGGAATTTTATCTTAAATCCATCTGTAAATCCTCTGTATTTATCATTTATTTCAGCCTTTGGCATGTACTACAGTCAGTGTCCTGCTTTTTTCCATCCACGGTGCACCTTTTACACAGCAGCGACGGGGTTCTGCTCTGTCTGGCTGGGTGGATAATGGCCATATTCACCAGTGCATTTTTCCAGCAGATCTGACAGCTAATCTAAGGAATGACGCTGCAGTAAGAGGCTTCAGATAAATGGAAAGAAAGAAAAAGAGACCAGGAAATCTCACCGAGCCCAGGGGAGCCCCCCCTGCCTGGTTTTCTCCAGGAGGCGCAGAGAAGATTGGGGTGTTGGTCATGAAATCCAGCATGCTGGGAAGGAACAAAGCCTTAATTATATCCTGAGCATGATGCCTGGTTATACCAGGTTGTTATTTTTAATCATTAGGGCTCCAAGGGTTTGAGAACGTGGTCTCAGTCATTGAGATTTTTAGTGTTTTGGAGGCCACCCGGGAGATCCCGATGTGTATGGGTTCAGGAAGGAGCACGGCCAAGGTGCAGCCTCATCCCTGGGGTGTCCACCCAGCAATGTAAGCATTCCTCTGTGTGGACATCTAGTAAAACAAAACCTTGCCCAGCACCACAGGGGGTGGTGTGAGTTGTGCTGAACTGAAGGCAGGGAGGTGCTCAGCATCCTGGGCAACCAGTGCAATGTGCAGACACAATTCACGAGGAATAAGACCTTTCTGTGGCCTCTCCACAACAGAAGAAAGCACCAGCAATTCTGCATCCACTTGCAGGCCTGATCTGCAAGACGCCAAATACTTCATGCAACTTACCGAGTCCCGTGGATGACTCCTTAGTTCCTTCTTCCCTCCAGCCTCTGCTGGGTGCATGGTGAGGAACAGAGGTTCTGGAAACACAGGCCAGAGACCTCAGCCACGCTGAAGAGTGTCTGAACATGGCAGCTCCTGGCGCTTCCCAGGGTGCGGATGAAAGCATCTTCAGAGGGAACAGAGAGAATTTGTTATGTCAGCCCATAAATCTCCTGTCTCTTTTCCATCTTCACTTGAACGCAGAGAATCAGTTTCCGATAACATCTCCAAATTGCCAGTAGCAATTTTGCAGCTTGTGTTAATTGCAATCTTCTGTTGAATGCCTCTGAGCTCTTAATAACTTTGTAATTAAAGTGCAATTAACAAATTAACTTGTATATATCAGATGGAATGCTAATGTTGTTGTTAATGAGGAGATAATTAGCTGGTGTCATGGAGAGACTCATGGGGCATCTTCAAGATGCGGAACCCTTTTGGCTCACATATGAGGTTAATGGAGTTTGCTGTGAATGAATGAATGAGCGAATTGTCCTTCGATGACATGCAGTGGAGCAGTCATAGATAGCCAGGTAACCGATTATTCCATGGCCAGAAAACAGAGGTTCTCATTCAGTCATTTTCTAGGCAGCTGGCCAATGCTTTGTAAAGGTTTTCTATAGCACAACTGGAACACGCGTTCAAAGGCACGGCCAGGCTTTGAGAAGGGTTCAGCAGGTGGTGAAACCACTCAGCACCATCCAGACCTGGAGACAAGGTCTCCAAAAGCCCTGTGCAGGTTGTGCACGTTTCACTCCAAAAATACTGGAGGAGATGCAAACCTTGAGGCACCTCTGTGGGACACGTGTCCCCCCTCCGGCTTTGGGGCTGTAACATGGCAGTCCAGCAAAAGTGTCTTTATTTGTCAAAATGGACTCCAGGAGTCAATCTCTAATGGAATTTAAGTGGGGGCTGTTTCCTCATAGCCCTGAGAGAACACAAACAAGCTTTGGCAGAAAAAGGTATGAAATCAGAGGAGGCACAGAACTGCTCCATCAGACTTCTTGACTCACTGGGAGGAAATCTGGCCTGGTTTAGGGTTAAGGGGAACGGCAAGGGAGCTGATGGGGGCATAGGAGATATCTGTGGCTTATATGATAGGATTTTAAGGCCCCAGATAGTACGCATACATGCCTGGGACAAGCATGTTGCTTTTACAACTTTTGATCTGGGATATGAAATTTGCTATTATTGGTTGAAGCTTAAGGTCTGGACACATGGGTATGTGTGAGGGTGGAGGTCCAGGATGCAGTCAGATGCTCCTAAAAAGAATCAGCAAAGAGGGGTGAAGCCATTGTTTCCTGGCATCTGGTGTTTTCCCTTTCTCTTTTGGGGGTTTTCCCTTTACTTCTTTCGGGTTATTTTCCATTCTGAAAGACCATTGCTCTTTCCCAGAGCCCCCAGCCCTCGGGCAGCACCACCGTTAGCTGTGGGATGCCCTGTTGAAGGGCTTGCTTCAAGAATAAGAGTTAAGCTCTCCTGGTTTCTGGTTTGCAGGGTGGAACTGCTTTGCTGGGATGGGCATGCTGCAACACCCTCCCTGCAGTTCAGCTCTCCAGCACGGATGCGGTCTGGGAACAGGAGACCTCATTCCCAAGGAATTTGCTGCTGTTATTTGGCCTTAATTTTCCTTTGCTCAATTTCATCTCATTACGCAGTTACACCCTGCCGGGCCATGTGGCAGCACTCTAACAGGTATTTAAAATGTTCCAGAGCAAGCCAATTGGTGCGTTTAAAATCCATTCCATGCCATGACATAATATATTTTCAATACGCTCAAATTTGTCAAGTTACATTGGGACTGAAGACACACGGACCAATTGCACAGCAACTTCTGCTCGCAGTCAGACGGGTGCTGTGCCCACCACGTGTGTCCTGTGCCTGCAGGGCTGGCTGTCTCCTGCGTGCTCAGGACCCATCAGTGCAGAGCCATGGCTCCTGGAGCTCCCCTGGCCATCACACATCTCTGCCAAAATGCGTGGAGCTGGAGCTGCAGCTTCAGCAGCCTTTTGATCTTGTTTGCACAGTTGCTGACATGGCAATGCGTTGGTTTAAACACTGTAGGTGTCATCCTGGTGTTAAGATTAAATGTCATTGATAATACTCCAAGTGCTGCCTTTTTTTATTTCCTCATTTCTTTGGCTCTGTGTTTATATGGCAACAACCGAGTGCTGAGCAGTACCGGGAGAAAGAATTGCGGTGTCACACCAGAGAGGTGGCAGGAGGAGGGGACCCGCAGGCTGGTGGCACTTTGCCTTTCCCAGGCACTTGCAGCCTCAGTGGGGATCAGGCAGCCGCACACACCCGATCCCCAAATGGATCCCAAATCCATTCACAGGAGCTGCTCTTGGCGTTTGCTCACTGTTCAACCACTGCCTTTCATCCTCCCTCACTTCTTGCAGCTGCCCAGAGAAGATGTATGAGGGATGTAGAAGTGTGACCAAAATTCGATGTTTTCCCCTAAAAGCTGGGCCAAGGACCTGGAGGTGGGGATGCAGTTCCTCCTCCTGAAGCAGGAGTCCCAGTTTCTGCCCCAGGGCCAAGCTGCAGCCCAGGCAGGCATCGCCCAGACCTTGACCTGCTCAGCAGCAGCCTGGACCCTGGGGACATCAGTGGCAGCAGGACCAGCCATGTCTCCCTGCATCCACCTCCCCAGGCCCTTCTTGCTTGTGATGAAATCCACCATCCCACACAGTTAAACTGGTTTCCAGTTTCACTGCAGAGCAGCAGGCCCTTCCTGCATTCAAGCTGCCTAAAATGATGTGACTTGAGTGGGAAAAGCCCTCAGCTGCTGCAGCCCGGGAGGGAAGAGGCATCAGTGCTGTGATGCTGCCCCATAGCTCTGCTCGTAGCAATATGACTTTCAGACCTCTTTAAATCATTTTTCTTTAGAAAACTAAGCATGACTTCACATATCACACAGGCAAATAAGCAGTTGCTGGGCAAGAAAGAAACTGCTTGTGATCTGAAGACTTGTCTCGGTCTCAATGACTTTGCATTAATTATGTGCCCCGTATTTTCCTGAGTAGCGATGCTTTCCTGAAACATGGTCTTAGGTTAGCCATAATACGCTGCAGATAAACATTCCCCCCCCTCCTTGTATCTACAAAGAGTGGTAGCTTTGGACTACATATTTATAGACAGACCCTGAGCTATAAATTGGACATTTCTGCCGCACGCATTCCCTTAAGGGCCAATAAGACTACACACATCAGCTAAGTAATATTTTACTAGGACTTTCTTTAATGACTTCAAGAGTGCTTGTTCTTTCCCCCAACCAGCAGAGCATGAATAACGTAAGTCTACAATTAATCCTGAATTGCTCATACAGTGGACTCCATTTTCCTTTGCATTCAGGACAAGTTTTAAAAAGTTATTGCTTTCCCCCTCCCTTCTCTCTCTCTCTCTCTCTCTTTTTTTTTTTTTTTTTTTTTTAAGACTTCTTTAATCAGACCAAATGGAGCTTAAAAGTACTGGAAATGTCTGGTTTTCTTTCATTCTCAGCCTGTTCAAAATCAAGCTAACGACAAGGGACAAGAAAACTGCTTTGCATTTGCTAGCTGAGAAAAGGGACGCGAGGCGGAGGGACTCCTCTGCATGGTGATGTTTGTGCACGGATGGGAATCTGGGGGCAACTCTGCTGCATCCCTGTGGGAAGGCAGAGGTGGCTGCTTTACACATTAAACCTATGATTTGTGACCTGCCCAAGAGTGATGATTTTAGGGCAAGTTTAAAAAGCCCATAGAGCTGGGCTGAGGCTTGAGGCAAGTCCTGAACATGATGTGCTTGACCCCAGACCTGGTTAATGGTGAGGACCCCAATCCAGCCAGGTGCTAATGAATGGCAGCTCCCCCGAGACCCAGAGCCAAGCTGGGACTTCCCAAAGCTGGGGCTTAATTACTTCCAGATGTGCTTGGGGCTGCCCGGTCCCTCTCCACAGCCTGGTGCTAAATGTTTGATCCACTCATCACCAGTAAACATGGGAAACACCTGAAATGTCCTTATGCAGTCAGCCCCAGCACTTGCTGCAGGTAACTGCACGGCCTTCATCATTCGTTCTTCCAAGTGAAGCCACCTGGGGGTGCAAGGCTGTGGAGCAGCTGCAGGCTATCTACCACCGCCTGCGGGACATGGGAACCTTGGTGAAAAGCTCCCACTTTAGGGCATCCTGAGCCCTTTTTTCAGTTTGGTTGAGAAGATGGTGGTAGCAGCTTGTTAGACCTGCTAGAGAGAGAACTGGTCCCTGTTTTCCACTAAGTGAGGTAATTCCTTTACTTTTTTTTTTTTTTTTTTTTTTTTTTCCTTTCTCCCAGGAATAGGAAAGAGGAATAGGAAAGGATTTGCATTTAGCAGAAAATGCTTGGTTTATGAATGTACTTTTATGGGGGTGGATTATGAAGCACAGAGAGAGACTTTAATATTACCGTTGAATTTGTTAAATGCATTTTTAAAGGCAAGGTAAATAGATGTGGCACTGAAAAGCTGGCAGGGACTGAGAAATCAAACAGCTTATTTTGAAAGTGTTTTTTTTTTTTTTTTTTTTTTTTTTTTTAAAAGCGTAAATCCTGTATTTATTTACTTGTATTGAAACAACTTGATGTAGAAGCTGTCACCCAGGTCTATGTGCAGTTGCCCTGTGCAGGGGGAGTGGTGGCTGTGTTTCCAACCTGGGTGATGGGATGAGGACATACACACACATGCACCCTGCAGGGATGTTGGTCCCAGAACCTGTGAAAGCAAGGCCCTGCTCTGAGGAATGTGCTCAATTCCAGTCTCACGGGGAGCTGGCAGGGCTCTGGATGCCGACGCCGGCCGTTCGCGCCGCACTCTGTATATCTGCCTTAGCTCAAACCTCCCCGCCGCGCAGCCAGCTAATCCTCTGGGAAGCGCGTAGGGCTCAGCTCCTCCGTGTGTTTTTTCTTCTGTTTAGTCTAGACTACGAGACTCAGTGGCGCAGCGACTTCGTGGGTTGGTGATGGATTTACTGGGGGTGGGATGTGGTGAACAGGGGGTATTTATCCACGTGTGCTGATGCACCCATGCCCCCTATGAGCGTGTTTCGGGCATGATTGCTGAAACCCTCTGCAGATTGCTGGCTTTCATTTATTGCCCTCCTGCCTGCAAAGACCTGAAATACCTTTTTTTGTGGGAGGTTGGGACAGTGGGCAGAGTAAAAGTGTTTTTAAATTGATTTTCTGTCCTTTGGGAGTTGATGGGAAGCAAGCATGAAAAAATCTTTCTGGGAGTCCTTCACCCAGCGCTGTGCAGCAGTGGGGCTTGAAGAGTCCAAGGTCACCGACCTACTGATGCTCCTTTCGGCCCTCTACAAAATGCATGCTTCTTTCCTCACCTGAGAGGTGGGCTCTGGATAGTGAGAGCTCCTTTTCTCAGCTGATGAACTGCAAAGACAATGAAGTAGCACTTGTACTGTCTTGGTTTTATGCTTCCACCCACATCACTGCTTAGACATTTAGGAGTCCGATGTCACGGACAAGAAAGATGTATCCAGTTGTGTTCTTATTCCTCAGTAGAAGGTCGTGGGGAGGGTGGTATTAGTTGGCTTTCAGTTGACTAAAAAAAGCTACCTGAAGCATCAGCCTCCCATTGAGGCATCTCATGAAATCCCTTACATTTCACTATGTTGTGGGAACTCTTCTGTGCTATTCCTCCTAGTCCTTGGTTTTCCTTGCTCCCTGTCCAGCACCTTTCAGATAATTTGGCATGACCCTAGTTGGTCTTCCTGCAGAGGATGGCCCTTCCCTTTCTTATGTCCTGACTCTCACGTGCCAACCTATGGCGTGTGCTTCACTCGAGGCTGCCTTGCTCAGGTGTACGTTGACCCATGAACACGTCAGTAATGAAATGCTCACCACCCCGTTTATTGTTCATCCAAAAGCTGTTCAGTCTGTTCAGCAGACCCAAATCACAGTGAATAACACAGACGTAAGAGAAAATGTCTCTTATTACCAGGGTCCACAAACCTCCAGTAATTTAGGGGATGGAGTTCATAGCACACAGTACTTGTGTGGTGGTGTCCCCCCACTCGCCGCCACCAATCCGTTCATTTAGTCTGGGCGTTACTTGTTGAAATGCACATAAACTGAATAAATTTATATCTTGACAAGAATAACATCCAGCATCCGCTGCTCTTCCTGAACTACATCCAGATTGCCCAGTGAGCATTTAGTTGGACCAGCAATTATTCCTGCCTTCGTTTAAAATAGATTTTTCTGCTTCCATAAAAGACTTAACAATGTAAACATCTCCCCTCCCTAAGGTATTAGGCTTTCTTTGTCTTTATTTTCTTTTCACATCCAGTCCATTCCCTGTTGACTTTCAGGTTTAGCACATTATGTTCTGCAGCCACTTTGTTCTGTGGAGCCTTTGTTGTTCCCTGTTCTTCCTCCAGGCAATCCCTTGCTTTATTTATAGGGCATCGCCTGTACATTGCACACCCACGCTGCTTCCTGCTCACAGGCATGCGCTGCAGAAGGGACCGAAGGTACAGCAATTATTCTGTCATGCATAGCTCCCCTCTTGCCACCCTGGAGCTGTTACAGCCCCATCAAAAAAAAAAAAAAAAAATCAATAATAACTAGAAAGGAAAAGTCTGGAGTGTTTCCTAAAAAATAAAAAATTCTCGTGGGAGATGAGGATGGAAACACATGTTCCTCCTTTTTTCTCCTGAATGAGAGCGGGAGTGGAAAATACTAACCCACAGCCATCCTGGCACAATTGGGTAGCATGGTGTATTTTCCAAGTCTCTTTCTTGATTGGCCTGGACGTGAGGCTGCTCCTGATGTACACCTATGTAAGCAGGAGTTTTATCTTCCCTCCAGCAGCAGGGAAGCCCTTGTAGTGCCACCAGTCACTTGGGTCTCTCCTTGTACTTGCTGGATTTGTGGATGTCTCATCACAGGCTGCATCCTGCTGTTCCACATCTAGTACCTGTTCCTAGCCTGTTTTCCTCCATGTCTCTGCACCAACATGGATTTCAGTGACACTTTCCTGATTTATGGTGTTTCATGAGACCGACTTAATTTTTTAAGCAATGCCGTTTAACCCAGCATAACCACGGCTTCATCCTGCTGAAGCCACGTTCCCTCACAAATCCACTGACACTTCTAAGGTATTTTGATTCAAATAATCCAAAAACCTCTAGGGGTGCTGGATGTTGCCCTGCTCCTTAAGGCTTGTTGGCGCAAGCTGCCCCTTACTTGAAGACTTGCTACACACTGAACCTCCAAGGAGGTTGGAGACCTTCTTGTACCACATGGGGGAAACAGTGGATCCTCTACTTGAATTGCTGTCTTTTACTCAGTGTGCCAGGAAAGCCACTAAATTTTGGTTGAATTCAGTCTTTCTGGCACTTCCCTTCCTATGGATAACCTTTAGTATAGACACAGCAAGAGTGAATAGAAATAAGTGGCAAAAATTAGCTCCTGCATAGTGGATGTATGATTCTTTTTTAAAAAACAAAAACAAAACTAACAACAACAACAAAAACCACTAAAAATTGGGTTTTGAAAATGTGTACAGCCGAATTCTAATTTAAGAACAATTGAGCGAGACTCTGTCAAAACCTCTGGTTTCAGAAATGTATTTAGGGAGCTCTGGGACCTGTCCCTCAGTGCCTGGGTCCTTCAGAGACAGCCCTCTTGGTTACTTGCCCAAGCTTGTCCATCCCCGACACAGAAGTGTTTAGGGCCCTGGATCACTATTAAATGATAATCACAGTTTAGAATAACCAACACTTAAGGTGTCACCAGAGCAGCTGGGATTGGTCAAACCCTCTATCTAAGGATTATTCAAGTTCACAAGGGCAGGCAGTCCTCGCAGGCTGCAGCATGCTTTGGCTCTGTGCAGGTTTTTGGGACCAGCCCTTTGTCCTCCAGCACCGGCAGCCCCTAGCCCCACCTGCAGCTTCCCCAGCTTCCCCATCCCCCTTTCCCTCCCCCAACCCTGCTTCTCGCATCCCGAGTTCATCAGTTTAAATCGCATCTTGTTGTAAATTGATTTCATTCCAGCCTCTGCTTCCACCTCTGCCTTGCCTTTAAATTGTATCTAGTCTTAAATCAATCTTATTCCAGCCCTCAGCTGCTGCGCTCTTCATTCCTCCATTTCAACTGCAGCTGCTCTTAAAGGGCCCTGGCTCGGGGATGAGTTTCTTTCCCAGCCCCTGCTACCTTCTTGCTCCATTTAAATCACCTCCAATATCAAGCAGCACTCGCCTTCCCATCCTCCCAGCCCTTGCTCACTGCTTAGCCAGTTAATGTTTCCCCTTTGCAGCTCATCTGGTTTTAAACCAATTGGATTATTTCTTTCATCTCCATAATGTTCTAAATTATTCCCTACTTTCTGGCCTCTCCTGAATTTCCCCCTTCTCCCTCCGTGTTTCAATCTGTGGTGGCAGTCATAAGCAATGCTTTTGGAAATGCGATGTGACGGCTGCTGAATGCAGCGTGCAGGGCAGGAGGACAAACCACAGCTGTCCCAGCAGAGCTGGGGCTTAAAGAGGGGACTGTGGGAGAGGGAAGAAGGATCCTCTTCTGGTGGGGGCTCCTGAGTTGGGTTATAAGGTGACTCAGGCACGTGCGTGCAAGTCTGGGAGGTCAGTAATGCAAATAGATGCTCTTGGGGATTTGCAAAGGAGCCTGACTGAGAACAGCTCTTGGGTTTTCAACAAACTCAGCGAAGCTGACTGTGAAGGTCCCAAGTTTTACTGATGTTTAGAGCTGGAAGCAAAAAGGTGCCACGCACCTGTTGGTTTTTCCATGAGGTGTGAGAGGGCAAAAAAAGCTGTATGTTTAAAGTGATTCCTCGCAGGCTGCCAAAGAGGAAGGTTCCCAGTCACCACAGACGGTGATGCGACCAAATCCCACCATCTTCTGGTGATAATCAGGTGCCTACATGTCACACTTGCCTGTGGAAATCTCTTTGCAGTCATCTGTGCTTTGAGATGACATGCAAGAACCTAAATTGCCCAAGGAGCTATTTCTTAAAACTACCAAGGACTTTAAAAGTGGGGTCATAATTTGTCAACAGCCTCAGCAGACTGTAATTTAATGTATGCATGTGCATATACAGGTTTATTTTTGGAAAAGAAAGAAGTAAAATATTCCTTTGTCCTTTCTCATGGTGGTAGTAACTGGCCACAGCCATTCTCCAGGTCTCTGGTGGCAGGGCTGGTTAACCAGCATCTCTGCACTGGGTGTGAAAGGTCTGGTATCCACCACTGGAAGCACCCCCTGAATGTTGTCTCCTCTGGTGGTACGAAGGTGTCAAGGAAGGTGTCACCATCCACCCTGTGCATGCAGGACCATCAGGAGGTGCCTCCTGGTAAAGCCATTCAGCAGCTCTTGGCCAAAGGCTTTGAATGATTACTGAACAATATGGACTGTGCTCCAGGTCCTTAAGGGTCTGTGCAGGCATCCTGGGCTCTACGGCTGTCACCGATGTTCCTAGAGCCTCTGGAGACTTCAGTCACTTCGAGCTCACTTTGGGAAAGGAACAAGTCCAAAGACAAAGGAGAAGGAAGGACAATGAGTCCTTCAAGCTGAAGATAATTCATGCAAAATCAGGTTAATGTGGATCGCTGCCTTGTGACCCTTGTCGATTCCCTGAAGTGTCCAGAAGAGCTCTCATTTCCTTCGATGTGCTTCAGTTCAGGTGCTAGCTGATCACCCAGAGGAGCTGCCTGACTCGGATGCTCCAGGGTGAATGCAGTTGGTTAGGATGTCTCTGTTGCCTGTGCTTTCTCCCTGAGGAATTTAAGGGTGCAGTTCTGTGTTAATGAGCAGACCTGGTGCATTTTTGGGCCTGAACAAGGCAATTAGTCTAATCTGTGGCAGATCAGCAGTAAGTATTCCCACACCCACAGAGGTGCCCTAATTGAATCTTCACTGTGTCCCTGCATCCCAAAGGCTCTGGTCATGACAGCGTTGCACAGTGGGTCCTTTCCTAAAGAATATCATTATTTAGTAGACAAATAATGTCCATCAGACATCTGGCTGGAGAAGTTTTGGCTTCTTTATCTAAAAGCAAGGTATGTATGGTGTTGTTGATGGATTTGGAAGCCAGAAAGACCTAATGGTAAATGTCTCTTATTTTTGCTAATTAAATCCTACCTTTCTAATTAAACTTACCAGGTAAGATCATCAGATGATAATAGGTGTGCTGTGTTGCTGTGAGGTGACTTATACTGTGTGTGCTGACTTACAGCAGCTACAGGTTGGGCCCATGTTTTTCTTGGACTTGTTAATTCTTAAATGTAGATGCCCAGCAGTGACCAGAGAAACAAACACCTGAGTTCTCAGCTTGTCTGACATCCCAAAGGTGCAATGAAATGTCCTGGCTGGTGTGAGCAGGGCTGTGACTAGAGCTGGGAGTGCTGCTGTGGGGCGTGCAGAAGGCTGAAGCCTCCTCTGTGGAGGAGATGGTTAGAGACAAGCGCTCCATCCATCAAGCTATAATGTCACTAATGTCACTGCAGGTGTTGGATGGTGCAGCCCCAGGGACCCCCATAACAGCCCCAGGATAACACCAGGTGTGAGCCTCGCAAGGCCATGCTCTGTGGAAGGGCAGCATCACCTCTTCATTCTTCCTCTTGGCACCAGTGTCACTGGTTGTTGACACTCTTGAGTGGCAAAAGCAGAAACTGAAGATGTTGAAGATGTGCTGTAACAGCTCAGACCTGTAGTTTGGTGCCAGGAAGGCTGGCAAGGTGCATGCAGCTGTGAGGCTCACTGGTACCTCCAGTCTGCCCTGCACAACACAACTTCCCGATGGAGATAGCTTTTATCACTTCCAGTTTATGGATAGCAAGTGAATTTTTTGTTAGACCTGAGCCACAGGAGGCTGGGGAGATTTTGGGAAAGTGTTCCTGCTTGTAAGGGAAAAAAAAAAAGGAAGAAAAAAATAATCTTGTAGGCAACCTGGCCAAAGTTTCGGGTCAAATTAATGTTACACAGGATAAGAACTGCTATTCTGATGATTCCTGGTCTGCATTTTGAACAAGTTTACCAGTGAATCCTTTAACCCCTGAAAGAACAGACAAAAGTGGGGAAAAGCAGGAGTGAAAAACACATAAAGCAAGGTAGGTGTGATTTTGGTGAAAGAAAATGCAGCCCACAGGCAGGCTCCGAGCCAGTCGCCCACGCTGTCAGGCCAGGCTGCAAAAACAAAGTGAATCAACAAAGAAGCATTCAGAGCTTGGATGAGCAAGTTAGAGCAAATAGGTTATTGTCATAAGCATTTTTGCTGGGATTTACACATGTGGTTAGCATCAGCTGGCCCAATAACACACAGTGCTCCCCTCTTGGGCTTTGATCTCTCAGTCAATTGCCTGCATGCCCCATGGGTACCCTGCTGCAGCAAGGGATGAGCCTGTGCTGGCACAGGGGATGCCAGCTCCAGCAAAGACCTAGAGGTGTCTGGGGCAGAAAATCTGGACATAAATCTTCAGAATGTAGTGATGTGTAAGAATAAAGAGTTGCTGAGGAATTTCTATTGTCTAAGTGTTCACCAGCTTTCTATGAGTTATTCTTCTCCAGGAATTTCAGGAAATCTCCATTAGAGGTTGTCTGCATTCAATTTTTTTCTCTGTTGGGGTAAGACACTGGTGTATCTGCTCCAATGGTGTTCGTGCAGGGCTGAGCCAACGCCGTGCTCATCAGGAAACAAACCTACAGGATATTTTTCTTGCTCAGTGCCTATGTGGAGCAGCTGAGGAGAGGGAAAGAGAGCTTGCACCAGATGTTATTTTTTTGATACCCCTGGCTCGGCCATTCTATGCTGGAGGTGCTTTCCCTTTTCTGTCTTTGTTGATTGCCCATTAGGAACAGGCATTTTTTCTATTTTTCCTCTCCTAAACTCTCACCTTCAGGCTGAGAGAGTTGAGTTCTTCATGCTCTGTCCTGCCTCTGCAGGGGATGGGAGTAGGAGAAAGCACGCGAGGTGATGAGAGGGAACACTGCAAGTGTGGGAAGTGGTTCCAGTCAGGGCATTCAGTGTCCACATACTCGATCAGCATCATTAGCTGGAGCTGGACAAGGTTGCAGAATTTGTCTTGTGCTGATTGATTTTTGCTTCTTTGCTGGAAATCTGACAGGATCCTTGCCCAACATGTTGGACAGCCCTGATCTAAAGCCTGCCCTGTTGGACAGAAGCCCCTTCTGTTTGGTTTCCAGCAAGCTATTCTGTCTCCTAGCCAAATCCTGGGCCTTAAATTGAAAAGGAGAGCAAAATACAAGTCTCTGTATCCCCTTTTCAGTGCAGGCAGCCTAGTCTGCCATACTACTCATTGTGTCTCTTTCTTTCCCCACTTTTTTGGGTAGTAGGCAGTTGAGAGGAGCATGGAAGAACCTTGGGGCTTTCAGAAAGTGCTCTTTTGGCCAGGAATTTCAGAAGCCACTGTGTAATATATGTCAGAGATTGGAGGCCTGGAGATGGGGCGGGTTTCATGTCGTGTGAGATGGGAGAGAGATGCTAGCAATGGCCTTACTAGGAGGAAGCCAGCAGATGCTCGGTCTTTGTTAGACAGCAGAAATTTCACAGGGAAACTTGTCCTTGGGGACACAGGTCAGGTTTAACTGGTTTCTCCACTCAGGGAGCTATTCCTTTATATCACATACATAATTACATTTACTCTGACAAGGAAAAATGTCTCCAAGATGAATTATTCTGATGTAGCGATGCTCAGGGCTGTTGTTACCCTGAACCCAAGCCATTTTCCAGTCAATCTCCCACTCCATGGGAGCTGCGTCACTAGCAAAGAACAAACTCTGCATTTCAAGGGCAGCCCTGAGCTGGGAATGAACTTCTCTAGCAATTTGAAGAAATGTTGGGCCCTTGCAGGATGGAGAGGGATCATTGGGGTTGCATGCAGGGAGGTGCCTGCCTTGTAATTGTGCATTAGTTTCTGAGTCTGATATATGAAAAGCTGATTAGCTCTGCAGAAGGTCACGACAGTCCATAGCACTTGCAAATGCTTTTAAAATCCACCAGTGAAAAGGAGAATACAAGTTTAAGGACAGCAGTGCTCTATTACAGACAAATCAATGTTCAGTCCACAAAAAGCACATGGAAACACAAAGCACAGATTTCTGCGTGCCCAGGCATTTGCTGGGTGCCACAGCTGTGCAGAGAGCCACTGCTGCCCTGCAGAGCAGCCTCCAAAATCCCAGCAGCCCCATGACGGTGTCAGAGTTATTCTCGTCTTTGTGATGGATGGAGGCGGTGTTTGCTGTCTGGATAACCCCCTCTGATCACCCTTTTCTTGTTCTCTGGGATGCTGTTTTATTTCTTCCTGCATGAAAGGTGATCAGATAGAGTGTGTGAATGTTAGGCTGGGCAGGGAGCGATGATGAATGGGACGTGCAGCTGAAGGGTAGTCAGACCTTGACCTGCTCATGGAGCAGCAACTGCATTTCCCTTTTTTCTTGAGCTTCTGCTGGGACACATGGGGATTCCTTGGTGTCACGGTACAGTGGGATCTGGCTGCTGGAATAAAAGATGGACAGAGAAGTGACGGTGTAGGGCTGGGATGGTTTTACCCTGCTTGTTTCTCATGCCTGATGCCCACCTGGGGTTTCTGTTAGCATTGCAGATGTGACTATAAGAGCAATGTGACTACTTACATACAGTGGTGAAATAAGGATTAACGATAAATACTACCCTGTTGAAATTTTTGGAAAACTTCTCAGTGACTTTGCAGGGACTGAGATATTAAACCCAATGCCTCCCTGAAGAGCTACATTTGCCTCTGTGTGCTACATTCAGTCGATGCAGTAATCATTGAGAGACTAAAATGTGCAGAGGGGGTTAATGTAGCTTTGTACAGTGAACTTATTTAGCATTTAGTGTATGCCTGTTTTCTATGGCTGTTAGGTTATGCATAGGGATGGGGCAGAGATTAGCACTGATGGGGGGGGGGGGGGGTTGCTTCCTGTGTTTTAGGCAATGCCTGTCTATGCAGATGTGTGTGGGTTTTTTTTTGCTATGAAATGCCTGTTTTGTATGGTAATCCTTCTAAAGCAAGGCATTTTTAGAGGTACAGTATGGAGAAAAGGATTGCACATCATAAATGATATCATAGTTACCAGCCGCACAAATAAATTACTGACTTTCCTCCTGTTGGTGGAGGCAGGCTGTCTAAAAATGTGTTTGAAAGCTGCCCGGTTCTCATTTATAAACGGGTTTCCTACAGAACAAATAAAAGCCAAATGGGAATGATGGAAACTACTCGGGGACAATCCAAGCTGTATAATTGGCTTTCACACTCTCTCTCTACCACCCTAGAAGCCAAACTCGCTAACGTCTTTCAGTGACTTCAGGGCTGAACAACATTGTCCCACTGGTTCTTTTTATACGAATAATTACCCATGACCCATCCAGAGCTGTGTGAATCCGGGGATACCAGAGCTTTTTGCAAATATTGATGAATGAAGTGCGATTGTCCCATGGTCCTGAGCAGTGGGTAGCCATTCCTTCAATTCCATGGTCATTTTGAAATCCCCCCCTTGCTGCCAGGGTTGGGTGGAAGATGTTTTTTTTTCCCCCCTGCAGGAATTCCCAGGGGTTTGAAAAGGACTCCAGTTCCAAATGGGCACATAACATTCAAATCCTGAAACACAAAAAATAGCTTATCACAATAAAAGGCATCAATACAAAATATTTCATAGGTCTAAATATTTTTTCATAGCCATTTGCTGTAAAGCTGCCTGAAATGTCCAAGACTTAGTTTTGCTGAGTGAAGCACCCTGCAACTCAAGTGTCAAAACTGTCCTCTTCTTAAATGCTGCCTGGCTTGTTGCAATTGGCAAAGTTTAGAAAAATTTGCATTTCTGATGAATGAGCACTTGGGGGATGGGAACAAGGTGCAACTCAGGTCATTGGAAAGTGTTTGATCAGCTTCAGCTCACTCTATCAGAGCTGGTGGCTCCTCAGAACAGCACAGCTACAGGGAGGTGTCCTGGCTCCTGGAAAACAAGCTGAGCAACAGTCCTGGGCTGTCTTCTCTGCCTGTGCAAGGAAAATATCTTTTTGCTGCGAAGGTGCCCTCTGCCAATGTACACACTGTGCATCCAGCTGCCTACCTGCCGAGGGAGCAGCATCAGGCCAATACCAACGGCTGGAAAATCCCAGCACCAGTGGGTGGCTGAGCTGCTGGGATCGTTCTTGGACACAGAAAATGGTGAATGAATGCTGGCATGGGAACACCTTGTCCTCAGCCAGCATGGTCCTTGTGCTGTGTGGAAGCCCCCAGGTGTTTTATCATACCTTGTTTCTTGACAGAAGAGCAAAACTGATTGCCCCACTGTGTACTTCTCTAATAGTAAGTAATTTGGAGGATGCTGAGAGCAAGCACTTGGGTGATTTACCTGTATTCTCAATCTCAGACAGTTATCAGCTCAGCCTCCTTGCACAAAGTGGGCTCACTTTGTCCCCCATCTGCTCTCTGGGGTGACACAGCCTGGAGCCCATGCTGAAGGAAGCAGATAAGCTCTTTCCCAGAGCCCTGTGTTTCAGAGGAACCAACAGCAGCTGTATTTATTTCTGAAGGAAGGAAGGATGTGCCCTGTGCTTAAGATGTAATCCATACCTTTCCATAGAAAACATTCAGGGTAGAAGTGCAGAAGACCTCAGGTGATGAAGAAGTCCATCAGTAGGGATGCTCAACTTGCAAAAGAGGAGGACTGAGGCCCACAACCCCCCCCCCCCCTCACTGATGGGAGTCCTCTACCACCCCATCTCATTCCATGTCCCTTAGAACCCTGCATGGTTACAGGACAAAAGAGCTTTCTTCAACATCTGGGAGCAATTAGAGAAATCCAGTTAGTAAACGTGGTGGGGAGAAGTGACAGTAAGAAATGGAGCAAGGAAAGGTAGAGCATAGGTAAGGACTCCTCCTCCTTTCTTCCACAGAAGAAATAATGCCATATTATAAAATTGCTTTATTTAGCATAACATATTTGCTCCAGAGACACAGTACTCCTGTTTTTTGGGCAGTTGTTTCTCTTGCAATTATTTTTCTATGTCAGTGACTGTGTCCATGGGGTGCAGCCACCTCTCCTGTGCACGTGCCAAACTCGTGTTAAGTCTCTGGGAAGCTGTGAGTGTGTATCAAGAAGAGAACAGATCCCCTTTCTGTTCTCAGGAAGGCTTTGCATGTGATTTATGAGCCTGGAGAAGGAGCCTGGAATAGTGAAATGCCAAATGAAGGCATGCCCAGCAAGTGAAAGGACAAGGTGAAATCCATGAGCCTTCAGAATTAATTACTGGAACAATGGAGCTGACGCAGTGATGAGAGCTCACCGTAGCTGCTCCAGCCAGCTTTAGGTGTAAAGGTGCGTTTGTTCATGGCTCAGGGTTTTCGTCTCAGTGCTGACAGAGTGATAATTCAGTCCTATAAAGCAGCAAATTATCATTGCCTTCATAGCATTAATTTCCCTCCCTAACAGGCACCATAAAAAAAAAAAAAAATGAATGCTTTTTCCTCAAGGCCTTGGCGTGGCAAATTTCCCATGGCAGCCCATGAGATAGAGCTTTATCTCCAAAGACATCCTGTAAATAATACATCAGGATCTTCATTCATTAAATAAATCTAATAACATACTCAATTCATAACACAGCATCTTCAACACCCCTTCTAGAGACTATGTTGTTGCTTCCTCTCTTTTGACCCACATGCTGAGCACATTGCATAGGCAGATATAGGTAGGGATGTATGGATAATTATATGTATAAAACAAAGCATGTATGGGGCTGTGGGCATACAGGGGCCAGACCTGCTCTCTTCCGTCACTCCTGGAGGGCTCCTCTGTCCCCAGCTTCATCAATAGATCTCATGCTGAGCAGTCAGCTGGGGGCCTGCTGCTAAATGCCCTGATCCCAGCAGAGATGGTTGTGCACTAACTAACTAACCTCAGACTTGTGAGCTCCAGCTGACTTGCTTCAAGCTTAATCCTTTTGGTGGGACAGCATTAGCAAGATCAGCTGTATCCATTTATCTTCCTAACTGGAAGCCTTCATACATCAAAGCCTGTCTGCAGGACACAGGTGTCTGTGTGCATAGGATGCTTCCCCCCTTGCTCTGTGCAGTAATCTGTGCTGGTCCACAGCTGTGATGCAACCCGTCCACCAGTGTGCCAGAGTGGGGGAGAAGTTTGGGTAAAGGAACCATTTCATCCTCAGATTTATGGGGATGCCTTCAGTCCAAAAAAGTGGTGGTTGGAAACCACCTCCCTCTGTTCAGAGCCCGCTTGAGGGTTTTTTATGTGCCCTTGAAAACAAAACCCCCTGAAGGCCCATGGTCTCATCCTCTGTCCCTGGGGGACACTGGGAGGTGATAATGGGTCTGTGCCCTCACAGGACAGGGGTTTGAGAAATTTAGTTTTATGAGGAAATGCTGAACCATTAGTAAATGTAATAATCAATCCTGGAAGATCTGCTGGAGCCCTGTGGTGAGTTTGCCCCTGCTCTAATTCATGCTGAAAGGGTGGAATTTTGTGAGAATTGCTTTCAGTTCTAGCAAGATAACATTCCCTCTTTGTCTTTTCCTTTTTGATTAATGTAATAGAGCAAAAGAAAATTAATTTGCCACTGGACTAAGTTAGTGGATGTTTCACCATGGTGCACATTTATTATGGCTGAGCACTCCCCTGCTGTACAAGGGACCAACAGGGGACATTGCAGCGGTTCCTGATTTACTGCTATTTGGGGGCACTGACAGTTTGATAGGACCTCCAGCTTTATTTATTTATTTATGTTAAAATTTGGCAGAGGGAAAGGGGTGGGAAGGAATGAAAAAAAGAAAACTCAGAAAGAGCCTTTGTATTCCTGGTTTTCCTGGTCCGGATTCAAGCAATGTTTCCAGCGGAACCCGCTCCCGTTGGGTCCTCCAAGGCCGCGCTTGGTCCCTTTGTCCTCCCAAGGCTGGGGCTGCCTCTCCCCTCCGAACTGCATCCAACCCCCAATCAACTTCATAATTAGCTTCTGTAATAGACCGCTTAATCCAAATAAATTCTCGTACTAATTGCAAGAGGAAGTTTGGTCAGAGCTGTTCACCCACTGCTGCGCCTCTGCCCTGGGAACTGATACCCGCTGGCCCCCTGTTCTGACCACAGCCCTGGGGCTTCAATTAGCACTGGCAATTCCAATGAAAACAATTCTCCGTTTTTCTCATTAAAAGATGAAAGAGGAGAGAAGAGGAGACCACCCCCCCTTACCCAACCCTGTTTTTTAAAAAAATAAAAATAAAAAAAACACTGTGCGATAATTTTGCACTGCGGAGAAGCCGCTCTGCTTTCATGGCCCCTGATTAGGGAAGACAATGGGATTAGTTCAAACTGAGTTGAGAGGCCTTGACGACTCCTTTGCTGGCTAAATTGCGGACGAGGGTGGATAATGGGAGATTGATTAGGGTTAATAGACTTATTTTTACAGGTCATGCCGCACAGCACTCTGGGTTGCGGTGCTCCAAAACATATTATTGCAAGCCATAAATCACACGGCTTGGAGGGACTGCAGGGCTCCCTCCCTCCCAGTTGTTGCCGAACAATTGACTTTTGTCTCCCTGTTGCTAGTGCTACCGCCACTGCCCCCCATCTTTTGGCTGGGCCTGATCCTGGGGGGCTCAGCACCTCCCCCAGCACAGCCAAGCACCCCACAGAGCCGTGGAGAGGAGCCTGGTGCTTGGCACCGCTCAGGATCTGTCCCTGAAAGGCTGCCATGGGGCGGGTGGGACGGATGGGGCACTGGGGGTAGGGAAGAGGGGTTGAGCTTTGTAAAGTACATTTTGTGAGTCCTATGCTTTGGCATGAATGGGGACCTTAACACCAGCTCTGTGGGACTCCCAGGTTTGTTTTCTCTCATTTCTAAGGTTACCGAGCGTGTTCCAGCAGCTGGAACAACTGTGCGGTGCTGCTGGTCTCGTTTGGGCTCCATCAAAATGAGCCCAGCCAAGGGGAGGTTTCCAACGCAGTGGAGGGGGAAGGAGCAGCAAGGGGGGGGGGGGGGGGGGCTCAATACCCACAAGATTTTTAGGCTCTTTTGGCTCAAAACATGACCAGAGGGGGCAAGCAAAAAGCTAGCACTGCTTATAACCCCATAGGAGCATCGCTTATATTTCAACTCCAGGTCAATGCTAAGCAGGGTTAATTGCATATATTGGAAATTGCAGGCAGATAGGTTTTGCTTAGAGAAGCCAAAGAGAAATGCTTTCTAACAGGTGGGGAAGGTGGGAAAAGCTTATTCTGTACAATGCATAGCAGTGTTCTCTTCAAGCAAGGCTCTGCTCTGTCTTAAACCAGGAGAAAACTTGCTACCTTGCTGGAGCGCTGTGCTTTTGCGAATGTGAGCTCTTCTGGCTTTGTATCACTGTACCTTGGTCTCAAATGGGATATCTTATTTTCTGCAATCGGCAGTAGCTCAAAGCATGTTATATTATTCCACTGCAATCCACACTACAACAAACTGCAATAAAAATCCCCTCTGACAGCATGCCACAGAGTTACAAGCGATTGCTGCCATGAGCCGTATCATTAAGTGCCTGCACTGTGGTAAATACTAGAGCTAGAGCTGGAGATTTTTCCACTGGCGTAATTATCTGAAGGAAAGTGCCCTGTTTGCAAAATCAGAATTTTCCATGGGGAAATGCATGGTTTTGTTGTTTTCCTCCCTTTCTGCCTTTCACTGCTTCCCACACAGGCACTGTCACATCAGAATTTTTCAATTTTGTTTTCCTGAGAAAAGAGCCGTTTTTTTTTTTGTTTGTTTGTTTTGTTTTGTTTTTTGGACTTCAGAAAACTCCACGCCTGTGCATGGAAATGTCTCTCAGCTGCAAGCAATGCTCTGTACAAGCACTACTGCTCCCGCAGCACTGTCAGAGCAGGGAACGCCGGCGTGGTGGCAAGCAATGGCCACGGCTCTGTGGTCCCTGGAGCGCACACAGCACAAAGTCATCCGGTGGCCAGGCTGCTCTGCCAGCAGGATGCCCTCATTTGGGACAGCAAAAGCAGTCTGGGCTTGTCAGAGAAAGCACTGACATGATCTCTATGTATTTATGGCCACAGATTAAACGGAGCAAAGAGTTTTAACTCCTTAGCATTTCTAAAGGGCTGACTGCTGCAGTGCTAATGCTCTATGTGAGAATTGCCCTGTGCCAGGTGATCTCATCTTTTTATCTCACTTTTCCAGGCTTTCTCTCCTTTCTTGCAATGCCTGTACCAATTGGAGCTGCAAAGAGAAACTTTTTGGCCATGCAAGAATATCTGGAGGCTTTGTGAAAACTGCCTTCTCTGCAGAGGAAACAGGGTTAATTTTGGCATGACTCAGGTGTCACACACTTGCATGGATCAGGAAACAAAAGCAAAAAATAAATGTAAGTGTGGTAACCAGCTGGCATGTGGGGATGCCCTAAACTGTGGTTGTGGGCTCTCTGCTGTCACTGCGGTCATAACAAATACGTTGCTGGCTAGTAGCACCCTTTGTCCAGAGATGATTAGGTGCTCCAGACAGCTGTCTGTCTGTGATCAACGTGTGCATTCATGAATCTGAGTCAGCAAGCAGTTAGACGACGTGCTTGGCATCATCTGGCTGGTCAGTGGCAAAGGTCTTGGAGTTCATAGCTCCTTAGCTCCCTGGATGGCTGCAGGCAACATTAAAGACTTCAGTGCAGATGGAATTCACTGCTTCATCCCTGAACTTTGGCACAGTCTGCATCATAGCATCTTGGTCATCTTCGCAAAGGCATTTGCTACATCACATTTTGCAGCATCAAATATATCTGTCCTGACATCATGCAAATGTCTGTCCAGCAGAAACTGCTCAAAGGCAGGTAAATACAGAACAAAATCAGATCTTAACCCCAGTATTGCGCCATGCATTGGGAAATGCCTGGATGATGTGCACGAGGAACAAATAAAACTGATTACAGAGTTACCACAGCCTGCCTGAGGCTGGGCAAGCCACGGTGGTTTCTGTGTGGGGTAAGCACATCCTGAGCTTGACTGCTTATGGACGGGCTCACTGGGAGCAGCCTTTGGCGAGGGCTTCCCCCTGCTCCCAGGGACAGAGGCTTCACATGTTCTGCCCCGGCCTCTCCCCAGCTCCCCGCCAAACGTGGAGCCACCCCTGCATGAGTGCTCCTGCTGATTCTCATTTCCTAAAATGGCCTTGCACAAAACATTTCCTTCCTGTGAATGTTTGCAAAAATGAACCAAATGATTCCCAATGCTGACAGAATATGTTTGCATTTCTTTATGCAAAGCAAGAGCTGCAAATAATTTTTGGCAGTCTCGTCCTGGCTTGCAGCGGCAAAGTAACAACAGAATGTAGGTGAAGACGATGACAACTTCATAAAACAACCAAATCCAGGCAGATCAAGCATATGTATCTCATGTTATGTCTTCACTACAAAAGGAGAGGCATTTTTACAAGGAGAAAATTAACTGGAGATACCTACCTTGGTGTACATTGCGAACTGCGATATGATAGCGTTACCTGGATATGACTGCCTGGGTTTATCTTGACTAGGTGTATCTAGGTAAAATCTGTAATTCTTTGTCTAGACAATGATCTCACAACAAGAGAATGAACTTTAATAAGCTGTTCTGGTGGAAAAAAAAGAAAAACCTTTTGTGTAATGGAGACAAAGCCAGGGCCCTTAGGAGCAACCCTACAATAACAAACCTGTGTGTGCAGAAAGGTAGCAGATGGGGAAGGTGATGGCACTGGCAAGAGGATTTCATTTCAAAGTGTCAAGCAGTTATTTCAGATAACAGGGTCAAAGGCAAAACCTCCACCTCCCTACCCAGAGTTCACTTCAAGGGAAAGGAAGGGCCGGGAGCATTTCTCTGTGCGAGCCCTGCTCACTGCACCTTTGAGAAGTGCTAAGCAGGGCAATGGGAAGAGGTGAACCTAAAAGCCACGTGGCCGTGCATTTAAAGAGCTGTGAGGGGCTGCTCAGGGAAAGGGGAGGCTTTGGGTCACTCCTGGCAAAACAGCAAAGGGCCGTGAAATTCTATACTCAAGTACACTTTATCTTTTT
>NC_048910.1:2666397-2680565 GCF_011077185.1 Oxyura jamaicensis
TTTTTTTTTTTTTTTTTTTTTTTTTTTTTTTTTTTTTTTTTTTCTTTCTGTCTATGGCTCCCTTGGCACCAAAGCCCTGGGTGTGTTATGTGATGCTCAGTAGCTAACATGACACAAAGGCAGGCAGCATCATCCAACAGGTTGGGTGCTTCTGCTTTCACAGCCTGCTTTCACAAGTGGAAAAACGCCTTCTGCTGAGTGCAAATAGCACCCAGCAAAGAAAGCCAATCCTCCAGAAACATCTTTGTTTCCCTTTTGCTTTGTGCAAGAAAGAGGAGGAAAACAGCATCAAACATTGGCAATTCAGTACAACGCCAGCTCTTGATTTTGCACCATAATAAGGTTTAGGCTGATAAAATCAGGGTTGTTGGGATGAAATATTGGAAGTTCTGGTGCTTGAGAAGATCTCAGTGAGACTGATAGTGCATGATGTTGATGTCCCAGCACTGATCCTCCCTGGATGCAGACTGTTAACTTGATAGAGCCAGAGTGAGAAGCAGCCTCTGGCCTGGAAATCTCATCCCTGGTGCTTTAACTCTCTCTGCAAATCGGTGTTTTCTCCCAGCTGCTTCTCACAGAGCTCCTCTGCTGCCTGGGAGAGCCCTGTGAAGGCTTCCCCCTGCTTGGGGGGGGAGGGGGGGGAGCAGGGGGGGGTGCAGGGAGGCGCAGGGCAGAGCGCGATGAGCGGTGTGTTCTCTGCTGACAACTGCCAAGAAAGTGCAAAAATAAGCAAATCTAAAAAGTGAGGATCCCATGTGATTAGCAGTGCTTTGCATATGGATGAGAAGCTGAGCTGAAGCAGTTGTGCTCTGGAAACAGCCGTCAGTGCTGCTGGCACCAGCCCGAGGCATGGGGGTGGCTGTTTCCCCTCCCCGCCATCGCTTTTGCTCCCCTCTGGGCTGGGCTGGCAGAGGGGACTCTAAGCTGCAGCACCTTCCAGCTCTGCCACCTCCTCCCAAGCTGCAAAGTGGTGGGAAGGAATCAGAGCTGGGTCCACGGATTTAGGGGGTTTTGTTGCCCAACTGGGACTGGTATTGATTTGGGCTCTTCTATAGGGAGACCTCTCCCATGGGTGGTGCAAACCCTAAATGCACTCTCTCACCCTCTTTCCTCACCTGTGTTTCCTCATGGTGTGTGGTGGGAGCCACGACCCTTGCTGTAGGTGTCTCACTCATTATCCTGAGGCTAGGTGCCTAGGCAGGCAACTGCTCACCTGCAGGAGCTCTGTGGAACAGAGGAGAGACAAGGAATTGCAGTGAAAGCTGGAGGCACCCCATGTTCAAGGAACACACCCTGCCTGAGTGGCTTTTGCTTCTGGGGACTTGCATCAGGACAAAAGGGACCAGTGCTGGGGAGGATCCTAAGGTCATCAGTGTGCAAAGGGGCAGCAGTGGGTGCAGAAAAGAAGAGAGAAGCCCCAGAGCCCCCCTGATGCTTGCCACACTCCCAGGAGATATCTTTGGAAAATGAGTAGAAAGGCTCAAGATTTTCCTTTCTTTTCTGAATCACTGTAAAGCTCTGATGCCAACTGCAGCACATGGGATATGGATATCTGTTGGGGGGGACCTTCTGCTCCTCTTCAAAGGAGATCATTAAATACATTTCAGCTTTTGTGTAGACTTTTGTGTGGATGCAGATCATTCATCAAAGATGACTTCTGATCAACCCCCCCTTGGGAAGAACCTCTCAGTAGTAGACTTGAACCAGGGAAGGCTGAAAGAAAGACAAGCTGAGGGAATAATAACACTCTTTAGGCACCGTCCTTCATTAATATCTTCAATAAACAAACATGTACATCTGAATATTGCTTTCTCTTACACACCCACTGTTATCACTTAACTCTATTCCACATGAAAGCGCACTTGTCATAAGCCATTTCAACTCCTATCCCACGTTAATATATTAGCACTCATTTCATTTGCATTTTAATGGCGAGACTACACTTTTCAAATAAATGACTGCACTTTATCAAAGGATTACTTCATTTTGACTGTAATGCCTCTTTGCCATGTGGGAATCAGGGAGTGAGGAGGTTGAAATAAGCCTTGCATAGCAGACCCGCTGGTTTCAAGAGCACCAGCCTTGCTCTTTACAACTCCATCTTTGTAATAAGAGGAAAAAAATAGCAACATGGAAAGATGCTGGCTGTTTCCCTTTGTACTGAGGGGAGATGCTGATTATGTAATTTCAGCCCATCATTTTGCTGCGTGCATGGGCTCCTCTTCTCCAGGGAACATCGCTAAGGGTTATTGATGGCCTGACGTGAACCCGCAGATAGCAGTCCCTGGGGTTTCCGTCTCTCCAGGCTTTGAATCTCAGCTGTGCAGCTGAAGCCTATTCCAGTGCTGGGCCCATTCCCAGCAGATTGAAGCAGCCTCCTCTGGAGATGGGTGGAGAATCAGGGCAGGTGGTATGATGGTGGCCACACTAGAGACTCAGCTGGTAGCTTATAGGGCTTAAACACCAGGATTTGTAGAACCAAAAAAAAAAAAAAAAAATCATTCTTTACTCCTAGAGGTAGAAAGATGTGCAATGCTGCATGTGGCACGCTAAACCTTCACGAAGCAAACACGGCAAGAAAAAACAGGAATGCAAAATGCAGTGGCCAGGGCAAGAAGATCCATAACGCCTGTCCTGCCTAAAGCAGCACTGACTTCCCACTATTTTGCAAAGAAGCCAAGCAGAAAACAAAGGGGTGCTCCAGGTGTTGCTGGCTTGTCCTGGCCCCAAACACCCCTGGCCCCAGGGGAGGGGCTGCAGGCGCTTTAAGGGCTCCTGCCTGGCTCCACCTGGAGCTGGAGCTGGAGCTGGAGCTGGAGGGGGATGCAGCAGGAAGCAGCATCAGCTGGGGGCTTTGGGGGATGTAGTTAGGTGTCTGGTGGCAGTTCTGCGAGAAAGCTCCTGAAAATGGCCGTGGGTGGCGCTGGCAGAGGGCTGAGCACCTCCGGAGGCGTGTCGGTATTGGGAGCTCGCATGAGGATGGGAAGGGGGAAAGCAATCCACAAGCTTAGAGAGGCAGCCTGCTCTAAAGGGCTTTTCTGGCTGGTTATTTGACTTGGGAAGTCCTTTTCCCTTTGCATGAGTGCTGGGAGTGTTTGGGGGTGGTGGTGGATCCCCAGGTGCTGCCTGCCTGTGAAGCTGACCGCCTGGCTGGCTGAGCACTCTGTGCAGAGAAATGGGGTGTGGAGATGTACGGGGTTACAGGGAAATGGGGTAAGGAGATGTATGGGGTTGGTGCTTGCTGTTTAATACCAGGCTGTGTAAGAGGAGTTCTCTAGCTGAAAGAAAGATCTTCCCCACCAAATTTTAATCTTCCTTCTATTAGCATCTGCTCATTCGAAAAAAAAAAGCTGTGGTTCATAATGCCCCAGTGACTGTGAAGGCAATCAAATTGTCCTTAAATATCAGTAAGTTTTTAAAATAAACTGAAGTCAATCTTTAGTTTGAATTGGAATAAAAGTGAGGTGTCAGCTTCCATTTGTCAATGGGAATGTTGCTGTGGGAAATGTTATTAAAAAAGAGCATGTGGATTAAATCCTGCATTAACAGAAGATAGGATAATGTACTGATCTAGAGCCATTATTTGCAACCCAGGCTGTGATAATGAAGGATGCTGGCAAGTTCTAATGTGTGAAATGTTAGTGGGGATAATAAGTTTCTAGCAGTTCTATTTTATTTTTTTAATATTATAAATTAATATGTTGTATTGACAAAATGAACTGTGAGATGCTAAGGAAAAATATCCCCGCTGCCTGTTTGCAGGAGGGTTTTATCGAGAAGGAAAATCTGAGGGCCTTCCAACCTGGTTATTGATTAGAAACACCTTGTTTCATCAGGAACGTATGGACCTGCAAAGCTTCTCCAGCCTTGGAAATGAGACATTGTGGACAGTAGCAGTGGATTCATCTGGAAGCCCTCCAGGCGTGGGCGCAGGGTCCCAGCTGGCAGAGGTAAGCAGGCTTCTCCTTCCTCGTGTCGTGTGGCTGCACCCCACGAGTCAAAGCTTCTTGGGGTTGTTGATAAATGTGCTGTGATAGGAGCAACCTAGGGAAAAGAACTGTGTACTGAGGAGCTGATGTTCGCGTTGTGAACCTCTTAGGGGTTTTTATCTCGGGATGTTTCTAGTCTGGTCTTGGGGATTGGTCCCCACTAGCAGTTGAAGCATGTTAGGTACCTCTTCTATTTGGAGTCCTCCTTGGGGTCCTTTGTGCCTACCACCACTTTGAGATGAATGTGTATGTGCATTGTACTGCAAAAAGCCTCCTGTTACAAGCCCCTAGGAAATCCTCTGCTTCTAGGATGTGTCATCCTTTGTGCTCTAGACACTTCTCCCTCCCGTGGTCTGGGAGAGGCGAGGACAGCTCTGTCCTGGTGCAGCAGGCTGGCTGTGGTGTTGCCGGGAAGAGCTGTGACAAATTGGCTGATGGATTGCCAGGAAGGCTCTGCGTAGAGCAATGGGCATCACTAGCAGATCTGCTGCAAATGGGGGCTTACTGAGGGCTGGAGGGAGGTGAGACGGAGCCCATGGGAAAAAGGCATTGGGACGTGTTGCCCAGGGAGGTGGTGGCATCACTGTCCCTGGGGTGTTTAAGGAAAGGTTGGACATGGTGCTTAGGGACATGGTTCAATGGGTGGCATAGGTGGTAGGGGGATGGTTGGACCAGGTGATCTTGGAGGCTTTTCCAACCGTAATGATCCTTTTAACAGGGAGAGCAGCAGGCCACTCTCCTACTGTCAGCTCCAAGTAGGTAGGAGAAAACCTGACAGAAACCATCGGCTTCTTTCTGGTTCTGCTGGGGATTAAGTGCCTCTGGCTTGGCTGTGGGACCTCTGCACCCTGTGGTTGTCTCTGG
The DNA here is from genome assembly GCF_011077185.1 of Oxyura jamaicensis. Classification (NCBI taxonomy): domain Eukaryota; kingdom Metazoa; phylum Chordata; class Aves; order Anseriformes; family Anatidae; genus Oxyura; species Oxyura jamaicensis. The sequence goes on from NC_048910.1 coordinate 2,671,251, forward strand.
AAGGGCACAGCAGAGAGGGCCCTGCAGTAAACCCACCTGATGCTGGTGCAGGCGGCCAGAGCCTGACCCCAGTGATGATGCTGAGCACGAGGAGGGATGGGGATGTGCAGCCCTCCTGGGGCCACCACGCAGTGCCCTCTGACCGCTGAGGTCACACCGAGGTGATCGCTCTGCACCTCTGCTGGCAGCCCCCCAGCCAGCATCATGGACCTAACCTGTTATTCATCAGCATTTTAATTGCTACACTTCTTACCACACGCCTCAACTATTTCATAAACGCTGGCTCTAAATCCCCCGAACATGTTTAAAGTAATTCCTGAGGCGTGCACGGACAGGGCTGCCCGCATTCCTCCTTGGTTATATGTAATGCAGCTGAAGCCTGGGATGACTGTGGCTGCCTGTATTTACACCACAAAATCTCCTCTGTGCTGCCCGGGATTTGAGTCATGTAACTCATGTGGGCTGCCCAAAAAGCTCAAGCAGCCAGCAGGGCTTAGCAGCTGCTTCTAGGGGCTTGGAGCAGGAGGCTCTCTGCAGTACGTGGCACATACACATCTCAAAGTAGTGGTAAGAAAAATGGCTCTTGCACATGACTTGAGGAAAAAATCCCCTTGATGTGGTGTTTTGCGTGTATATGGGGCCTGCCACTACCTTGCTGGGGGCTGTGACAGATGCTGGTGTGTCCCTGCTCTGCCCTGTTTGATTGATGAAGGCTACAGCTCCCCAGGGGCTCCCAGCACGGTCCTGGTGCTCAGGGCTTGCTCCCCCTTTGTTTAGATGGTGGCCCCACATGGCGACAGATGGCCTTTGTGCTCTGACCCTCTCCCTTCTCTGACCAGTGCCTTCCAAGTGCCATCCGTCTTCCCCTGGGCTTGACAGTAGAAAGCAAGCATGCTCACCCCAGAGGGGACATTTTTTCTCATCCTGTTTTGGGATGTTTTGGAAGAAGGGAGCATTCTGTGCGATCAAAATTATCAAGTCTTGGTACCATGCCCTCATGAGCACAATGGTGATGGTAGACGTGCTTTCTGTGTCCTCCACCTCCATTGCACTTGGTATCTGCTGCTTTCAGTAGCTGGGGCAAGTGGGGCTGTACCTCTGAGGTGGTTTGTTATTTCCCTTGAGAAGGAGCCTGGGGTCAGGGCATGTCCCATCAATAGGGAAAAACGCCATCTGAGCCTGCCTGTGTACATCACACTGAACCAGGGGGGTAAATGATGATGGTACTGGGATCCTGGGATGAACCTGTTGCTCTCCATGGGTGTTTTCTTGCTGTATGTGATTTAAAGGAGAACTCCAGAGGTCACTGATGGCAGCAGAGCATGACATGCACTGAAGGATAAAATAATGGAAATCTTAACTCTGCTGTGCTGCAATGTGCCCATCAGCTGGTCTCAGGGGGTGCTGGTGTCTCCAAGTGTGGAGCTGTGTTGTGGGTGGGAAATGGGCTGAGGTAATGCAGGAAATATGACAGATTAAGGAGTTAAATTTAGGGTGCGTTGAGGAGATACTGAGCAAAGTGGTGTTAGCTACAAGTGTCCCTGGTCACAACATAGTGCCTTCAGTCACCTGTAGGTAAGGGCAGGTGTTGGCACGTGTGGCAGTGCACGATATCTGCCAGTCCTGCGGCAACCCTAGGAGAAGACATCCAGGATCTGCAGGGCAGCATTTATATGTGTAACTGCTTGCACTTCTGTTTGCTGTGCATGTACAAAGATATGAGCTTTGATATTTATTTATTTATTTAGACCCAAGATTGGCATGTCAAAAGGACTGTAGGAAGTGGAGCTTAAAGAGCTTTCAAGGCGTCATCTCGTCCAGCCCTGAATGCATGCAGGATCAGCTCTATGTCATCCTGAGAGATGTTTGTGTAATTTATTCTTGCAGAGTTTCAGTGATGGGCATTTCAAGCCTCCTGTGAGAAGCAGTTTAACTGAACCCCTGGCTTCTCCTGGGCACAAGGGAGTGGGATCCTGACGGGTGGGTATTTGGGTTGTGGCTGGGGACATCTGCATTGTCACGGGCTGCCGTGTGTGTCTGGAGCCATGCACACACTTACACCGGGCCTTGCTTGTAAAGGGGTTGGGAAACAGCTTCTGCCCTCCTTGGAGGACTAGTGCCCACAATGGAAAAAGAAGCTGTGGCAAATACATTCAGTGCTGGGCTAGTGAGAAAGGAAGGATTTCCTCTGTGAATAACTCTTGTTTTCCACGTCTGCAACTCCAAAGTGTGTGTGTGGGGGGGGGGGGGGGAACGACTTCATCCCAAGAGCAGGTCCCTGGAGGAGCCTGCTAATTATAAGGTGCACTGATCCCAAATATCTTCCTGTGACAACTGCATTTAAAATGTGCCAGGCGGCTTGTAATGCAGCGTGTATGTAGTAATACTTACTGCATATGATTCATATTTTTCATAAAGCCATCACATGATGCTGAACTGAACGTCTTGGAGAAATCCAAGTGCACTTTCTCAGCAGAGCTGGCTTATCTAGCAAGCCTATAATCTTGTCCAAAAAAAAAAAAAAAAAAAAAAAGCTCGATTTGCCAACTCCACCAAAAGCAGGGTCTGTGGCGACTTGCAGTCTTTGTGTGTCAGCCTGTAAACCCCTGGTAGCCCTTAATGTGCTGTTCCGCTGTGCTGGGATCAGGGCTAATTGTGCTATAGTTCTGCAGGTCGCTCATTTTACCCTTTCAAGTGTTGGAATTACATGCTGTGATCTGATCCCTTAGGACTTCTTGAAGTCCTGAGAAGCTAGACATTAAAATTCCAGGTGCAGAGTTCCCCCATTTATTTTGGGGGGACTCTTGGGGTTCACTACATAGTGCCAGTAGATTTGATAGGGCTTTGTGGTGTGGTCTCTCATTACCCTCTGTTACACAGTGACTAAAGCTACATCACCCTGATTGTACTTCTGTCTGGCCTTGAAGCATATTACACCATGAATTACTATGCTATGATGGGGGGGGGGGAGGGAATATAAAAGGATGAGTGAATATGCCCAAACTGCCCATAAAAAACATAATAAAAACAGTACTTTTCCAGCCACCAAAATTAAGGCTACAGATGATAAAGCAACATTGGTGCCATGAACCTTTTTCAAACAAGGTTTTACTTCTAATGCAGGCTAGATTTGAGCAATTGTACTGTGCGATCCCTCCATTTCCATAGCAAGAGAGCTCGCGTTTAGCGCCTTGCCTTATGGGGTCTCCTTGCATTCTTAATGCCTTGCCACTCAATAGTTGTGTGCTTTGCAGGACCCTGGAGATGAAAGAACCAATATTGTTGCGAAGGTTATTTCTAACACAGGAGCAGTTAAGAAGCTGTCTGCACACAAATGACAAATTATTGTAATCTGAACAAAGAACGGGGCAGTAAAGATCACACCAGTTGAAAATTTTAAAGGAGCGATAGGCAGAAAGATGAAAAGATGAATAATAAAAAGGTTTCTAATGCTCCCAAGTGCAGCAATGTGGCTAATTGGTACAAACGAGAGATTCTTGAAAAGCAGACTTAAAGATTAACTGCTAATTTTTGCTTTTCTCCTTTTAGTTACAGTGGTCCCATGTGCAGGGGTGTTGGGGTGCACTTCTGCAGGCTGCTTCCTCTAACAAGCAGGAGTGGGCTGGGCTGCACTCAGATCCTGAAACAGCGGCTGCCCCTGCTGTGAAATCAGAAGGAAAATATTCCACTAAATTTCTCCTAATCCCATTTTATCAGTCTGGCTTGCAGCCTGGCACCATTTGTTTGCATGGTAGGGAGGAGGAATGCTGCTGCAGGAGTTGTGAGGGGCTTGGGGTTGATGTGCTGCAGGAGCATGGGGCCCCTTCCTCTCCTCAAAACATGCAAGTGCCTTCCTGCTCCTGCGTGAGCAAAGGAGCTCCCAGAAGGAAGGCAGGATTTCAGCAGGCAAATCTTCTCTGAGCTGGGGGCAGCCAGCAGGATTTCTTTTCTGGGGTTACTTTCTGAAAAGCTGCTCCTTGGTGTAAAAGGTTGCGTTTGAGCTGATGGCAGAGGGGATATTTCAGCATCTGGGAAGAACACCCATGGCAACTGGGTGAGGAGAAGGAGAATCCTAGGGTGTCTTTTAACATTTCCCCTCCAGCCTTTTGGAGCCCTAGGAGCAGTCAGTGTGTGATCCTTGCTAGGAAAGCTTTAGCTGACAAAAAGGGAGTTATCTGCTCTGTCGGAGGTCGGTGGTTTCATTTGTTCCAGACATGTCAGAAACAGGCAGTATGGGAGTGTGCTGCCAGAAGGCTCTCCTGGGGGCAGGCAAGCCTGGGGGGAGAGGGCATAAATGGTTTGAAGGAAAGTAAGAAGCAGCTGAGACATTGAGATGGCCTGGGCACTTCCAGTGACAGACTGGCCACGTACCTTGCAAACCAGCTGTGCAAATTGCCCTGGAGAAATGCCACCCCAGAGCCACCAGGCAGGAGTAGAGATATCTGCTAGCAGAGCCTTGGAGCTCCTGGGAGCATCCAGAGCATTCACAATGGAAAGGTTCTGGCCATGGAAATTTAAGCCAAATCTCCAAGGTCTGCTTTGTTTGAGTGTGAAATGCTGATTTGCATTATAGTTTGCACTGGGCTTACTTGGTGCTCTGCCTGTTATTAATCTTATCTTTGCAGAGCCTGGCCTTGGTTTTAGCTTGGCAGCAGGACCTGTGCCTGGGCATGTTTGCCTTGGCTCTGCATTTTGTTGTAGACCTCTACTTGCGGGCAGTAAATCAAATGCATGATAAGTTTACAGAGGATCTGGACTGCGTCTAATAGATGCCATTACCTTGCTTGTTCGAAGCTGTGTATGTGACAAGGTCACCTCATAAAGTTAGTGTACATTTCATATTTTCTTCACTCCCACAGAGGACTGTGGGAGGTAGGGGTGTAGGGATTACTGCAGTGCATGGAACATAAGGATCCCTTGTGTGGTTTATCCAAAACCCATCAGTAGTCTGTCGTCTTTCAAAGTTACTGCTTTTTAAGCCACAGTCTTCATGTGTCCCTCTATCCTGATGGTACCGAACCCAACAGCTCCTCCTGATGGGATTTTTGGCCCCTGGTGTTGTGCAGTGGGTCAAAACCCCTGCTGGGCTCTGAGGGGCAGCACCTCCTGCTTTGAGCAACTCATGGCTTAGGGCTGGTGCTAATTTGGGCGCTGCATAGGGGAGGAGGGCACCCTTGTTGCCTTCTGCTCAAACCTGCCTTCAGTACCAAGTTTACTGAGCTACTGTTCCTGTTGAGGTCCAAGTGCTTTAGGACCTGTTCCTGCCCCCCAGAGCAGCTCTCATTTGCTCCTCTAGGTTTTTTTATTTCCCTTCAGAAGGAGCTGTGTGTTTTGCTTTTTAAGCAGGTCTGGCTAAAACACTGACACCTCAAAATACAGGAGAAACTCTGTGCTGTCATCTCCTGCAGGCAGACGTCTGTGTTGTGCAGACCAGTACCAACGCGACAGACACAGGTTTCTGCTGATGCAGTGGTCGGTGATGCAGCTGTTGAGCAGTGCTTGCAGTGGCCAGGAGGTGATGATACAAGAGATGGGCAATTTTTATAGCAGCTGATGGACTCTGGCTCTGTTCAGGTGTGGCTGCAGAAATTCATGTTCCTGGTTCATGCACTGATAATAAGGGAGTCCTAGAACCATTGGTTTTTTTAACAATGGAGCAAAAAAATGTGCTTTTTTTTTTCTTCCCACAAGTTTTGGCTTTAAAAAAGGGTGTAGAGATGCAGTAAATTTATGAGCCAGCTAACTATCTTCGGGAAATAACATCTATATCCACTGCAAACTTATTCTGTCCTGGAATAAAACAGCCTGGCTGCTGCCTTGGTTTCCATTTACCAGCACTTGCTGCAAGCCAGAGCAGTTCTGGAGATCTGGAGTTTGCCATGAGACGTGGAAAACAGCCATGCTTTTGCTATTCTGGCCACAGTGAAAAATCAGCAGAACTTCTTGATGAGGTGTTGGAACTGCCGAGTGCTGCAAACAGAAACAGAAGTTCACCTAGCTGCACAGGACAGTGCAGCTTCTGAGGTCCCGTGGGGTCTATCATGTGGCTGATTGTCTTTAAACAATACCATCCATTTCTTACAGACTCCAGAGGAGATTCAGACTCGTTAGTACATCAGAAATGTTCCTCGTTATCCAGTGGTAAGCAAGCCAACAGATGCTTTACCTTGACACTGTAATGTTTAAGTGGGAGGAATCTGTCTGCCAAGTGTTAAGTTGTCTTCATGTTTTAAATAAGTATAATAAATAGGAAAATAAACTCTTCTTGATCTTTACTATCTCATGGTAAGTTATTTGCCGTTTGAGTAGGTTTTATTTTGGCACTTGAATCAGACTCTGGACTGGAAAAGCCTTGTAATTCAGAATGGGGTTAAAGAAAAAGGGGACTGCGGTACAGCAGGGCAGGAAGGCTGATTTTAACAGACATAAGGTACTTGGAGAGTCATTAGCGCACTTCTTTTGTGATGTTAAATGGTACTTCAGCAATAAATGAAGTCTGGTGCTCAGAATGCCAATATCCCTTTGGGGCAATATGATCCTACAGCTGTGGTGGTTCCCAGCTCCTAGGGCATTATTTTAGGATGAGAAGCTCGCTGGGTGTCACCCTGCCACCTGGCAGAAACCAGTGCTGTGGTTTGGGGCTGTGTCTGTGAGCTGCCTTGTGCTCAGGCCAGCTGCTGGTTGCCTGCACGGTGGTTTGGTGCCATGCTTTGTGGGGTGCTGTTAGAGAAGGCCATGTGCTTCCAGGCATTCTTGGGTTGTGCACACACTGAAGGCTTAAAATGTAAGTTAGAAGGCTGGCTATAGATCTGAGAAACTTCTAATAGATGTGTTATCTCTCTTTGTCACCACAAACATCCTTGGAACAGGATCAGGGTGGTGCTGACTGCTGGGGACCCGAGTCCCCTGCTCAGCTGTGGGACCAGCTGGGGACCCAAGTCCTCTTTTCATCTTCTCCCCCAGCACTCAGAAACGCTCTTACAGGAGGGTGCCTATTAGCAGGCAGGTAATGCAAGGTTAGCCAAAGGGGCAAGTCAGAGAGGAGGCTTTTGGGCTCATGGTATGCAGCTGCTGTCCCTGCTGCAGATGGAGGCATCTGGGGATGAGCCCTGGGAATCACCCAGAGGGCACCAGGTCCTGCTGTGTGCGAATGGGGTGGCTTCCAGGTGTGGATCCTCCCTGTGGCTCCCTTCAAGATCTCAGGTTTTGAAAACTGGAAGTGTCTTAGCTGAAAGATGAACTTGTGTTTAGGTATTTAACACTGAGGAACAGCTATGGATACTGGTAAAGGCTTCAGGCCCTGCTTCCTACTTAGCAAAATCTGTTCCTATAAAGGGAATCTTAAAACACCAGAATATGCAACGTGACCTTGAGGTGGTGTGGATGGTGCTTAACATAGGTAAGAATGTTGATTATCCACAGCTGACATTACACTGAAGTAACTAATATATGTAGATATTAAAGATGATGCTTATAAAAGGAGAAGCAGAGGGGAGAGGCTGTCAGTCACGTTTTAATGTGTGACTGGGCTGGCAGGGGGAATACCTCTATGACTTCTGAGAGCAAGGGAAAACAGATATTCTTTGCAATAACCATTCATTCCAGCTATGTTTTAGCACCCTTGAGAGATGGTTGTGTACACACCTTAAATACTGCCAGGCATATTGAACAAATGTGTTCAAATAACTCCCCTGATTAAACATGCCATTACTCTGGGTTAACTCTGTGTATGTGTGCCCTGCTATGGATAAAGGAGGGGCAGACCGCTTATATTTAAACCTGCCCTGACTTCAGTGTGCTGTATAAATGGCTCTCCCAAATACTTGAGCCATTCATGTTCTAGTTTCTAAAGGCAAAAAAGCCTTCTTAGGTAATGGAAATAGTGGTGATTAGTGAAGGTTGTGGATAAAAAGAGGAAATGAAAGTAACACAGAAATCCTTTGATATACCACTTTCTGCTCCTGAGGCATTTTCTTCTCCTTGTCTTGACTTTAAATTTCCCCTGTAGTGTGTCAATGAGTCTACCTCCTAAATTTACACTCTTAAGTTATTTTGCCTTGCTGTCCTATGTGAAAATATACTTTCCATCCTGAGTTGCGCTGGGCATATCCTGGGGAAAATGCTATTTAAAAAAAAAAAAAAAAATCAATCTAAGAATATTGATTTGAATCTTTATAGAAGCCATTTGGGTTAGATTTGGGCCCTTACTGTATTCATCTAGGGAATGATATACAGTCAAAGCAATTCATTTCTTCTAAATTTAGCTACCAAAATTCAGGCGTTTAGTGTAAGCCAGTTGTTGAGGCTTCTGTGGTCAAAGCAGCTGAAGGAGCACTGCCGAGGGCAATCTGTGTTGTAGGAATTAATCAGCTTCTGAAAGTGCCTGACTCTTTCAGTGGACCAGAGGAGTCTCAGTGATTAATGAGATTGCACACCCAAGAACTGATTTGGGTGCCTGGTGCCATTTTAGACACAATATCCCGTGCAAGGTGAATGTAGGGAGCTGCGAGAGGATTGCTCTGGGAAACCCGTTCCTTTTTAGAAGAGATATGCATCTCCCTTCTGGCCACCAGGAGGGATACTTCAGGGGGCTTAAAATGTCACTACGTACTCTTTCAGGCACTAATGCCACATCTAGGAACAACAAATTTGCTGGGTTGCATTGGTGACTATTTTACTGTCCTTCCTAACCTCAGGAGCTGAACTGGCATGGTAAAATCAAGCCCTTTCCTAAAGGGCTCGTAGAACTTCCAGGGCTTTGGGGAGGCAACTTCCATGGACATAACCTTCTGTGGATATCTGGACTTGCCCACAGAACTCTGTGTGGGTGTTTTCATCACTCTTGTGTCACTTTCAGTGTCCTGATGCTTTCCAGTGGTGTGATATGGTTAGGGCTGGTACCTTTATTCCCAAGTGCTGGTGTATGCAACTCCCTAAGGTATTTCCAGGATCAGTCCCATCCTGTGCTCATGTTGATCTCGGCTGAGAACTGCTTATTTGTGCTGGCAGGCTGATACTCCTTAGAGCTGCAGGCAGGGGCACGCACAGGGAGATGCATCTGAGCAGGGGCAGGAGTGTACCTCTGCACAACAGTCACCCTCAATTACTCCGTGGAGAAATAAGGTGGGGCTTGGAGCCAGCAAATATGCCTGAATTGAATCCATGGGCATTAGTTGTAAGAAAATGCTGAGATATTTGGCCAGAAGTCAAATAGTCCAGACGAGCTGCAGTGGCTCACCAGAGCTTTCCCTGCTCCCCAGTTGTGTTGCTTTACAGCAGTTGAGGATTTAGCTCATGGTCTTTGAAGCAGTGGGG